>NW_022475391.1:0-104479 GCF_009193585.1 Aspergillus caelatus
CCTTATCTACCTCATCCTCCAAAAAAAAAAAAAAAAGAAAACTAAACTAATAAAAACAACCTAAGAAAAGCAAAATGGAGTGGGATCCAACCCAGTTCTTCCGTGACGATCACACCCCAAACCCTTTTGCGCTGTTGATCCTCAATCAGCCAATCAATGAGCGCGCGTTTCGCGTTTTGAAGAGACATGGTATGTTCTTTCCTCTACATACACCCTTAACATATATGAGATATATGTATATATGGATCCAAAACACTATATAATCTACATCATAAACCCAAGACTAAAAAACAAAAAAAGCAAAGGTAACGCTCTGCGCGGACGGCGGCGCAAACCGCTTCTACTCGATGATGAAAGCGCATGACCGGGAATCAATAGATGTAAGTCCCCTTCTCTCCCTCCAAGTATACTATGTATATAAATATATATATATATATGCATATATTCTAATAATAAAGAAAAACCAAAGCTCCCCGATCTCATCATCGGCGATCTAGACTCCATAACCCCCGATACAAGATCCCACTACGCCAATCTAGGGGTTCGCATTATCGAAGATGAAGATCAGTATTCGACGGATTTCACTAAATGTTTGGATTATTTACGTGCGCATGTTGGGGAGTTCCTCTCCCCGTCTACTTCTTCCTCTGGATCTTCGATATCAAAATCAGAAGGAGAAGGGAGAGAACTAGACGTCCTAATCCTCGGTGGACTGGGCGGCCGCGTCGACCAAGCTTTCTCGCAAATTCATCATTTATATTCCATGACTCAATCTTACAGCTCTTCATCATCTTCTACTGGGGGTCATTCGACGTCCAATCAAGAAGGGACAGGGAAGATAGGGAATCTTTATCTCATCTCCGAGGAGAGTATTACGTTTATTCTACGGCCGGGAAGGAATACGATTCAGACCCCGGGGACGAATCGGCCTGGGATATCTTCTGCAGAGTATCTGCTCGAGGAGAATGTGGGGATTATACCGCTTTTGGGTCCGGCGAGGATCACGACGAGTGGATTTCAGTGGGATGTGGTGGATTGGAAGACGGAGATTGGGGGACAGTTGAGTACGAGTAATCATATTCGGAGTGACGTGGTGACGGTGGAGAGTTTGATTCCGGTGCTTTTTACGCTGGAGTTGGCGGGGAGGTTGAAGAGGGATAGATAGTTTTGTTTCTCTTTCTCTCTCTCTTCTCTTTATGTATATTGTTGGTTGGAGAGAGAGATTGGGGGCGCTTGTTGAGTTGGGTGAAATAAAGCACACAACGCCTAGGAGATACCAGTAGCTACAGTGTACGATGAAAAAGGATCTGTATTGGAACATCCTATATCGGTTTCGCAATAGTACATCCAGGAAATCCAAGTAAACGCCCCTCGAAAGATCAGATCAATTCAAAGCAAGTAACGCACCACACCATTCTCACGCCGGATAAGCATTTGAACAAGACCGAAGCACCATCGCACTGCACACATAGAATCCAACGATCATCCAGAAAAGAAACCCCCCCCCCCCCCTTCTAGGCGATAAAACCCTTCTCACAACCCCCTCCTTCAGGCACTCGCATGCCTTCCCCTGTACGGAGCACTTCCTACTCAATCAAACTGCGTCCAACCAGTGGCTCTGCCCAAAACGCATTCACGTATATACACCACGTATTTACTTCCGCAGGATCGCCTCATAGATAGTGCCGATCAAACCGATCGCAGACCCGGTCACCAAGCCAGCCCATTGACCAGGGACGGCGGCGTTCACCCGGGCGATCGAGTATTGGCTGTACAGGTTGAAGAAGTCGAACTGCCGGGCATACACCAGGTATGCGAGTCCCGCCTTAGCAATGTTGAAGCTGAGCGGGTCGAAGTTCGCAGGCGACGCGCGGCTGCGGCGCGTGTGGGACGCAGCACTGCCACCTTGTGTGATATTCAGGCTGATGTTGAAGAAGTATGCGGCGGTAAGCGGCAGGAGAATGCTGGTCAGCAGCCATAGCGAGAACGGGGCCCAGAATACGCCATCGACGAGGACGAAGACGTCGGGGACCTTGATGGAGATCTCAATCGCCCAAATGGAAATGGTAGACACGAATCGCAGCGGCAGAATTTCATAAATGATGGAACACCCTTCGAGCAGCAATGTCAGAATCTGGACGGCCTTGACACTGCTTAGCAAGGAGCGCAGAGACTGCGTGCCATCCGGCACCCCTGAGCCAGTCCACCAATCGCTAGCCTTATTGCGCCACGCGACGGATTCTCGGTCGACCGCATCAGCGATGAGGGCCGGCGATGCCGGCAAGACCGTTTGGAAGTTCAGCGGGGACGGCCCAGGCGTCTGGAAGACAGGTGGTGGGGACGCGTCGGAATCCTCTCTGCAACAAGAAATCGATCAGTTCATGTCGTCATGATTACTGCAGTCGCGCGACGGCCCTTTTTCGCCATGCGCGCGCAACATTAGAAAGAATACAGGACATACTGGGGTTGCTCAGCCTCCTCCTTGGGTTCCGCCTTGGGTTCCTCCTTGGGCTCCTCCTGCGTCTCCTCCTTCGCCGCCTCTTCCTTCACCTCTTCCTCCAGGGCTCGCGTCTGCCTGCGACGCGCCGACCGTAGCACCGACCGCGGTGTTTCTTTCGCAAGCGGCGAGACGTCCACCCGGGGGTCTCTCTTGACCGGCGACCCCTTGCGCGGGGTTTGCGACAGGCGTCGGTAGTAATCCGTTAGTCGCGCATCCTTGGCGAAGATGGATTGGTTGGCCTGGAGATGTTGATCCAGCAGCGTGGCGAGTTCTGGTTTATTGTATTCCTCGTAGCTGTTCAACGGTCAGCCGGAGGGGTTGTTATCGTGGTGGGGCGATAAACAACGGCACCGACACTTACTTGTGAAGATCAGTAGCTTCCGCCCAGTCCGTCAGTTGGGACTTGCGCAGTTTCTGTAAATAAGGCAATGCGGCAGACATGATGCGCGGGGAAAGACCATGCGACAAGGAGAGGTGGTGAATTTGAGAGTAAGGGGGAGAATGTGGGCAGTTGGAGATGTGATGATAAAAGCGCGTGCAGGATTTCGGGGACCAAAAGGATTCTAAATCCAAAAAAGAAATAAATAAGAAGAGGGAAAAACAATCCCAATAAATAATAAAAGCGAATCAAATAAATACCCAGTGAGGTCACAGTCCTTGCAGGCGGAATCTGATTGGTCCATTGGGTGGCGCTTGACCGCATCCGTTTGTTTACATTTCCACCTGACCTCAAAATACCCTCATTTTAGAAAAGACAACTTCACACACAATCAGTGAGATTCTTGGGCTCTATCTTTATATAATAATAATATACATCGTGGCGTGGTTAACCATGTCTAAATAACCAAATAAAAAAATAGAAAAAAAAAAAATCTATGTAAGCCATACCAGTCCGGAGCAGGGTGTCTAAAACAGAAACGAACGGCAAGAACAAACCCCAAAGGAAAAATGCTGCCATGCCCCAGACTGATCCAAGCAAACGGGTGATAATATAAGAAGAAGTGAGAGATCATGCAACATCCCTGTCCCAGAACGCCCTACCCACATCGTTTCCCATGTGGTGATGATTCAACATTATCTACAAGTGTTGCCCCGTAGCAACACTCCATCCCCTTCATGTTATGCAACAAAGGAAGCCCGTTCGATCAAAGGGGGTTCATCTCCCCCAGGTTGTCGTAGTATTCCAGCTGTTTCAACAAGTATTGGTACATGACCAGCATCGTTCCACTCTGGATGCTGGTCCACACTCCACGAGGGACAACGCCACGGAACCAGCCACCAAGCCCCTCCGTCTGGTAGATCATCTTGAGACCCGTCAAGAAAGACGAGGTATCCAGACGAGGCGCTCCCGGTGGGGCCACTGACGTCGACGCACCCCCAGTGGAAATCGGCCGCGAGTGTGTCCGCAGACTCGACGTAGTTTGAGACGACGTATGCTGCCGGGGGCTCTCTTTGATCGACGCATGTTCCGCGGCGGGCTTCGACGAAGACGCGGGACCCTGGACATCAGGGTTCTGCTGCGTCTGGATGCGGGTCTTCACCACATCCATGGGGCACGTTATCACACCTGCCATTCCGCCGGCGGTTGCCGCAGTCAGGATCTCCAGTCCAAGTCCAATGTCTCGAGATCCTACCCATTCTTTCGCCAGTCGCTGTTCCTGCTCGTAGAATGCGAATTGTAGGGCAGAGAACGGAAGATCACGGTAGATGGTAGCTCTGTATCCATGGAACAGCGCGGAAAATCCTTCCTGGCGGATGATCGTGCGGAGAGCATCGCGGGTAGAGCGGTAGTTGTATCCCGAATTGAAATGAGGGTTGTTATAGCGTCCCTGAAGTTGCAGTCGTGTCTTCAAGACCTCTGAAGGGACATAGACAACGGACGCGGCTAAATCCGCAAAGAAACCTGGGCAGCTATGTCAGCGTCACTGAACCCAATGCAGGTTAACAGAGGCCGGATAACGCTCTTACCTCCGGACAGGTATGCCACATTGGCATTGATGCCAGAATCGATCATCCGTCGCTTGGTGAACTCATACACACCAAAGAAGATCAGAGTGCCTGGAAAGGAGCCGAAAAATGCAGGAACAGCTCCACCGTACAGACCTCGTAGTAAACCTTCCTGTCGATAAATCGTCGCATACGATGAGGTCATCGACGTATATTTTGGAGGGAAGTGGGGATCGCCTTGCTGCCTCGTCTTGACCGTATCCAGTGAATGCATGAGCATATCGCCGCATGTACCACCGGTAGCTCCGGCAAGCATAGCCTGCAGGAAACGATTCACGTCAGCCTGAGATAAGAGATTTCTACGCACATCCCGCGCGTTCGTATCACCATCTGTATTTCCCGTCTGGCTAAAAGCACAACGTACACGTAGATATGGCGGACGAGGCTCTTCCTCGTCCTCAAGCGGAGTTGTTTGTACATGGCCGGAACCTGCCCTTATCGGGCCCGTCGCATGGAAGACATGGTCGCCGGTGCTGGTGGTATTCGAATACGAAGCGGCCGGGGGAGAGTCCGGAACGGTTGTCTCTGTCGTAGAAAACAGGCCAAACACGCGCGAGGTCAAACTCATGGCAAGAATACCGCAACCCACCAGATCCTGGTGCGGGCCAGACCACGGGGGGTTGGGATGCGGCGGCGACGTTTACCGGACGGATGCCACCCCAATTAAGGATGACGGTGGGAAAGAAGGACGTGGGGGGAAAGAGGAATCGGAGAAGATTTAAGCTATACAAAAGTCAAGGAAAATCGAGAGGTCAAGTAACGGAACATGGCACCTCTCCAAGTCGGTAGTTTACAGAAATGATGGACCAGCGCTCAGCATTCAGCCCAAAATTTTGGTCGGTTTTCCGCTTTCTCCGCGTCCGAGGCCGAGTCTCCGCCTCAGGCACACCACGCCGCCTTAATAAGCTCTCGCGAGTTTAACTCGGGTCCGAAGGAACAAATGACAGTGGACAGAAAAATAACTCAGAGACTTGCCACAAGAATCTTTGAGCACCGGTGGAACCCAAACTAGATTACGATCAAGAACGTGACCAATGGTCTAGACTTCCCACCGTTGTAGAACACAACCTTATGCCTCAACAACAAACATGTGTAATAGTTTCGCGCAAATACAGGAATGCAATGGAATTCGTCCGGGCTCAACATCCCATCGGAGGTCCAGCATGTGCATGACTTCCTAACTGGGCGCTGCCCGAGTTCAACAAAATGGCAATACAAGGATTATAATACGACTCTCCTCTCCCCCACCCCCCCTTCTTAAGCACTAAACATCCACATCCCCTCCCGCAGCAGCATGTAAACAATTTTTTGCTTATCGTAAGAAGAACCACTTCCCCCAACTCAAACTTGGTTAGGACCAATGCCACATTATTCGTTATATGCTCATCACTTTACAAACGAGAGCCCACACGTCAATCTGTGATCCCGGGCCCTTCGCGAATGGTCTAAGTCCGTCTAAAATGCGTCGCAATCGGATTGGGCCTTTCCCACGCGTCTCGGCCGGTTATCGTTCATCGCCGAAGATACCATTTATTGCGGCTTCTTACCCGGGGCTCCAGAGGTCAGACGGCCCAGATCGGTGCTCTCATAGGCCTGGCGAACAACACCCTTGAAGGTCTCCCATCCCTGGCGCACCGGGGGGGGAGTGCTCTGGTGGGAAACCGAAGCATCCACGCGGGCGGTGAAATGGCGCACGGCCTGCTGGACAAACGAGCTCTGAGTGTATCTCGCGCGGAAGAAGGCCACGTAGATAAAGAAGAGAAGGATGCTTCCCTTGGAGAAGGTCAAAACTCCCAAGGCCAGACGGAACAGCAGCGCCATCTCGAGTCCAGCAACGAGATCCATGCTGGCATCATAGTACTGCTTGACGAATCTTCCAATGGTGTCTGCCAAAGGACTGGCCGCGGGCTTGGCAGCACCAGGAGAAGAGGGCGACGCGGATCCGGCAGTACCCTGGGCGGGAGGCTGCAAGGTGGGGATCAGGTGGGCGCGAGAGTATGTCGCAACGTGGAAGATCGAGTAAACACTGAAGGGGAGGAGGGCCAATGGGACCTGGCGGGAATAGAGCCAGACAATCGCCATTCCTGGTGTTCGGTCAGCCCATGCCGATTGGATTTGACCACCTGGCAATTCTACTCACCAAGATACTGGACATTTTCATCGCCAGCGAGCTTCACCGCAATGTTCGGAACGCTACCCTGAAGACGACCGCGGGCGATGTGTCCCTTGTACACCACGATACCGTATGTCGCAGCAGCCGAAAGGAAAGCCAAGCGGTAGGACACCTGGGCCGAGGACGAGTAGTAGTTGAAGGTGATGTAGGACAGGAGATAGCGGAAGACGGAGAGCAGCAGTGTGACGTGCCTAAAGCCAGTCAGCCAGTTTGTTTTCGCCCATCCTTGACTTGCGACTGTCGTCCGATGGGGGGCCACATCTGGTGTGTGGATGTCGTCGCAAATTGCTCCAAACGGGTACCGTGTCCCGCCGGCCGAGGCAGCACACAATCACAAGGGAAACCTACCCAGCAAACCAAGCAAATCTATTTGAGAATCATACGGTCAGTATCCACATTGTGAGCTGGGGAAAGGCCAGCGAAGCACATACTGTAGGGTCTGAGCCAGGGCCTTCAGCCTTTCGGCCAAAGGCAAGTTCGATGAAGGAGGGGGAGCCATGAGAGCTGATGGTGTCTAGTTTACTCGGGAATGAGGGAGGTGCGTAACGATAGTGAAAAGGAAGGCTCAAGAGAGCGAGAGCGGAGATGTAGCAATGCGCTAAGTGGCCGTGACGTGAGAGAATGAACAGAGAAGGGTCGAGAAAAGCTGGAAGGGGAGCGAATTGAGCGGTGGAGGCCTGCGGACCTGCACTATTTTGGGGGAGGCTGGGCGGGGGCGGTCGTGGGTGAGTGGGTTTTGGACGATGCCTTTTTAGCTGAACTAAGGCAATGTTCGTCGGTAGTACGGAGTAAGTAGTAGTAGGTATTCTTTTAGTACGGAAATCGGGAAGGAGAGAGAGGTCGGGAGCTGCTGGCTGACGACAGTTTCCCTACTAGTAGTCGTAGCTGACTGAGAACCTGAGGCAGACAAGCCTTGTCCAGTGACGTTGAAGGGCATCCTTCACTGAATGACTCGGCATGATGCAAGTGGCCGAACCTCACCCTACACGGCTATACTAGTTAAGGTTATTTTACTGTTGCGATCGTAAATCAATCGGTTCCTTTAATACTGTATAGGCATGCTTCCAATGGAGTTTGTTCTAGTCTTATTTGATTTATTTGGTTCTCTCTGTAATACTTCCTTTATTTCCGAGTTTTCTACCAGTGACGCCTGCCACGCCACCCTCTACAAAAACAGACACTCCCCGTCGTTGTTTTCGTCTGGTCGGAACTTTTCAAGAACATCTGAGATTGACAACTAACGCACAATAAACTGCAATAAGTAAGAGATAGAAAAATAGGAAAAGCGTCTTGAAATGATGGTCGGAGGGTGGGAGAGCTCACTAAAATGTGTAGAAGTGGACAAAAAGTGCACGAAGATAAGAAGGGAAAATGAGGTTAGGCCACACTGGGGAATAGGAAACAGGCGGGAACAAGGTATAGCGTAGGCAAAAGTACATTAACAAGAAGCGAAAAGAGGACGTGAGGGCCACCGCATATCATCTTGCAAAACCATGAGCCAGACCACGCGAGCAGGCCGGCAGCGCTGCTCCGGTGTCCCAGCACATTTCTCCTGGTCAAAGCCCCCAATTGGTGTTCGCCCGATCGATGGAATGAAGCACAAACGAGTCATTCCACTGGCCCGGGTCACTCAATTAGAAAACAGAGTCATTACTGGCAGCAGAAACGAGAAAGTAGAGGTTGAGAGAGCGTGGGAGAAATCGAATAAACACAGAAATAGAAGGGCAGTCGAAAAGAGCGCTCGGTCAATCAACAGTCGTGGGGAATCCAACACAGAACCGCCAACGTGCCTCCAACGACCATACATTACCTGGGGAGTCCGTGTCATTGAATTCCAGTCATCTAACGAAGAGAGAAGCCCTTTCGCTTGCCCTTCTCTTCGATCGGTCGACCACTTTCGAGGCGACTCTTCTTCTCGTCCAGTTCCTGGCGTTGCCGCTCCAGTTGATCCTTCATCTCGCGATGTCGAGCGTATAGTTCGTCTTCGCTCTGTTTCAGCTTGCTCTCCTTCTCGGCTACCTTCTGTTGGAAGACCATCTTCATCTCTGCCTCCATCTTGGCGAGCTTCTGCTCGTGCAGGGCACGCTCCTCCTCCTGCTTAACAGCCGGGTTGACTTCCTTGAACACGCTCGGGTCCTGGGCGACACCCATCTGGGTCAGCTTGTCGGAGCGGTAGTTCTCGTACAGCAGGTTGTTGGTGTGTTCCTTGAGCTCTTCCATGTGGGTACGGATCAGCATCTGACGCAGCTTGACAAAGTCGCAGTGTTCCTCGTTGTCGACCTCAATGATACCCCACGGGTAGCTACGGCCCCGGACCTTGCGGCCGTCAGCGGTGGCAACCTCAGCGTTGGCGCCGACCACAGCGAAGGGGACCTTCGACATGATCTCCTGGTTCTCGGCGATGGTTTCTTCGTCGTCGAGTTCGTAGCGGGGGCCCTCGAAGATCTGGATGGAGTGGTGTTGGATATCGGCAAGGATCTAGATCAAAATTAGCATTGGATCAGGACCAACCCATTCGGGACAGATGACATACTCTCTGCTTGAACTGAGAAATCTCCTCGTCCGTCAAGGTATCGGCCTTGGCGATCACAGGGATCAGGTTGACCTTGGTGTGCAACCGGCGCATGACCTCAATGTCCAAAGGCTTGAGGGAGTGGCCGGTGGGCTGGATGAAGTAGACACAGGCGTGAATACGGTTGTCAACAATGTTAGTACGGTTGACCTTGTTTTCAGCCTCCAAGTAGGCATCGTATCTCTGCTCAATGTTCTCTACGATAGGGCGCCACGAATCGTCGTTGTTCACGAAATCACCGAATCCGGGGGTGTCAACCACGGTCAGGCGAAGACGAACGCCGTTCTCTTCAATATCTGCGCTGATAGACTGAATGGCCACGGTCTTCGGGATAATGTCGTGGCTGGGACCGGTGCGCTCCTTGGGAGGGTAGAGAGAGGTGTTAAAGAGAGTGTTCACAAGAGTCGACTTTCCGAGACCAGATTCACCTAGAAACACAAATCAGTGACGCCCATCCAGTATCCTTCCGTCGGGGAGGATACTCACCAACAACCATTACGTTGAAGTTGAATCCCTTGCGAACACTTTTGCGGTGCCATTGGTTGGGCAGGTTGGCAAAACCGACGTAGCCAGTCAACTTGCGGCGAACAACGTTCTTCATGTCGGTGGCAGCTTGGGCCACAGCCTTCGGGTCACTGGAGCTGACGGTTTGAGCGTTTCCTGATCCCATGGGGTTGCTGCGCTCAACAAAGGGGGAACTGGGCTTGCTGCTCTCAGGAGACTCCACGGCCGGGGTGGGGGAGCCGTTGGTGGGGGGTGGTGAAGCTACAACAGGAAACGTAAAGTCAGTAACTGGCGTGATCTTGGATTCATTTTCGGTAGACAAAGTTCCCCGAGTTGGTGAACATGACGTATGGCTTTTGCACCTATGGCGTTTCAACGAAGGAGAAGCACTGAATCGTTGAGAGTCTACTTGCGAGCGACCCTCTGCACTTTGGCGTCTGGCATGTACCATAATGTTGTCACCAAGCGCAAGAGCTTCAGAGATACACGAATGGAGGATTGTCCGCCAGGTAACAGAATGGGAAGAGAGCAAAACCGGTGGAATGGGATGTCGCTGGTAGCGGTAAGCTTACCCATTGTGAATGTTAAGGGATTTGTTTAGGAAGCGAGCGTGGACGGTTTGAAAAAAAAAAAAAATGTCGAGGTAGCGAGCGTTGATGAGGAAGTTCCCCTGAGCAGGTCGCACCTTCTTGGTTAGCAGACAAACACCCTTGCAGAGATAGAAATTTAGGCGAGGGGTTGATAATAGAATCAGGAAAGCATCTGGAACTAGGCTATTCTTTTCCAAGGGAGAGGAGGAGGGGGGGAAGTGATTATGAGGGGGGTGGATGGAGGGAAGGAGCGTAGGCAAGTAAGTGCCACCATACCTTTGGAATCCCGAACACACCTGGAAAAGGGTGAGGATCAGACGGTTAAACAATCAGGGGACAAAAAGCTTCTCGAAGAACACCGATTCTCGGGGAAACGGGGAGGTGCGCGCGAGATGTAAGGTTCAAACAAAAATACAAACAGAAGAATCGAAAATGAAAAAAAGACTAAAAGGAAGCTGAAAGAGAGAACAGAAGAGCGTAGAAAGAAGACAGGAGAAGGCGAGAACGATTGGGCCTGCGGAGTGATTTGGGGTGGAGAGTCCGTTGGTGGTGCAGTTGAATGTCGGCGGAAAAGAAAGGGGGCTCTTTCTTCATTCAATGGGAAGCTAACGCTTCCTAGGGATTAGTCCGCTCAGAAACAACATCAATTTTGATGATCTTATTTTAATTTATCTCTTCGAATTGAACAACCACCATTGAGAATCAGTAACAATTCACTTGGGAAATTCATGAAAAAAAAGTATTCAAAGACAATTCAAGAGACTGAGGATTATTTTTCCCTGGCACCCTTTTCCTACAAGTCAAGCATTGCGTTCTTACAATAATACTATTCCAATTCGACATGTCAAACATATAAGGCGGCGATCTCAAGGGAGACCGACAGCCCAAAGGGAAGGAGGGAAAAAAAAAATTATAATAAGGAAAAACGTTCCCCAATGCGAATATACTACTGCTACTCCCGGCTCACACAGCATTGACAGAGGACTACTGAGTACAGGTCAAGTCGTACCTACAAGATAACCGTCAGAGTCGGATTCCCAAAACATTCCCCTTATAGAACCATTCCAATCGTTTCATTTAAACCTCTAAATTCGAAGTCCATCCATGGATCCCACTTCACCTGATCCAGGTTTCTCAATACCCAATACCTCCCAATACTCATCCATGGTGTATCATTAGCACATGCCGCTTACAGAAAGTTGAAAAAAAAAAAAAAAGGAAAAGAGAAGAAAAGAAAAAAGAAAAAAAAGAAAAAGAAAGATTGCCCAGTTGACAATACGATATCTTCCACACTTCCACTAAAACGCTCCAGTTCTTGACTATAAAATGTTTATAATGAGCTTCAATTCAGGTCGACGATTCTAGATCGCAAGTTTGCTACCATTTTCAGTACACCGCTTCGACCGATGTAGTTGTATGGAGTACAGTATCTATGTATGTATATCCATACTATTCTCCATCGCGACGGTATTACGAGGACCGTTACCCGTGGTATGTGGACCCGGTAGGGTGTGCTCTGGTAATCTATCGACGTTTCTCTGTGTAAGACAGCATCTAGGCAGTTCAGGGGGGAAATAAGATACCCAATGCTCCCGCTTCCAAACCGATAGGAAAGAGGTACTGAATACCTACTTACCACTAGCGCCTGATCATCCGTAAGCTACCACAGGTAATGAAAAGCGGAAACCAACTTTTGTCCCGTGGATAAGAATCACGGGAATGGATTCCAAAACATCGATCTTAATGATCACAACATGAGTCAGGAGTCAGGTTAAACAAGCCACGAATCTCTCCCGGGATGCAGGGGGACGGGTAAATCTCTTATACTAGCTATCTGCTCCAAGCCTTGCCTTGATTCTGTATGTATCAGATTGAACCGCCATCGGGTACTCATACCTACATATATATCTCCCAGGAGAAGAAGGTACATTTTGAAACGTATAGTACATACCTTCCATGCATTAGCACCCCCTCCCAGTCAGGACAAGAATAGTGACATTCCACAGGGCAATAGATGCGACGTTCGTTACCCGAGGCACGCAGAACAATAGCCATTGGTTTGGTTTGACACTTGCATCTAGACCGTGTTCCAGGCATGCTGTAATACCATCTGTTACCTTGTCCGCGGTACCGGTGGTAATGCATCAATGTCCGCCATAGAGTTAGGGTTTCGACCCTGTGAGGAATGTGAAGTTAGAATTATATACATGTATAAAATACAATACCATAAATAAATAAGGATGCGATGAGTTCAGTCGAGGTGACCTTCTTGTCACAGAGTTTCTATCATTGCCGTGAACCTCAATAGTACAAGTACTGTATATGCATATTCGGTCAATTAGAGTCCACTCCCGATGCCAGCATGAGGGACGAAAATGCAGGCGGGACTCAATAGTGCTGTCAATAGCAAAGTCAATTCAACTGACGTGTCCATCGTATGATGCATCAGAACGCCCGACCTTGTCTTCCGTCGCATATTCTGAAAAACAACCGGAGATATTATGGAGGTACCTCTAAAAGCGTTATTGGAGGGAGAAAGAAAAGAAAGAAAAGAAAAAGATTAAGAATGTTGTTACACTAATTGTAAACTATGCTAGAAAACTTTAATGATATCATTGTTGGCCTTATTCATTATACAACCATAACCATTATTCCGGAGATAACCAAATAATTCCACTCCAAGGTATTTATTTTCCAACCTTGGATTTCTTTTTGGGCCGTTCCTCCTCCGACATATCCACGTCTTCATCATCATCATCGTCGTCGCCGCCGCCAGCATCGTTCATTTCGGCATCGCTTCCGCTGCCACTGCTTTCGTGGGCCGAGTCGTACTCCTCCGCAACGTCAGACTCGGACTCGGCCTCGAAGTCCTCGTCGATAGATTCTTCATCCTCGTCAGCCGATCCACGATCGGCACGTACGCCCTCATCATCGCTGGAACCCATTGCGTCATTGTCAAGGGCGGCAGCAAGTAGGGCCCCGGCATCGTCAGACATTTCGTTCTTGAATCGGATGTTCTTCGCTTTGAAGAATTCTTCAAGAGGTTGTTGCTCCTCACTGAGCCGAGTTAGCATCAAAACATCTCAACTCATCGCATTCGGACACGTACCGGTTAATGTTACTAAATTGGTGCTCTCCCAGGCCAGCCTTCAGACTGACTGTAATATCGAAGGTTCTGCTGGCCGACACGGCACCACCGACACGGGACATCGTAATAATGGCAATGTTCTCAACCTGAATATACGTAGCAGGCTTCGGGACGAAGATCAAGCTCTTGTCCAAGAAGTACAGAAGACCTTCGTTGGCCTTGATAGAACATTTAACCCCACTGTGACCATGATGACTACGCATCGATGTCAGCATTTGTGTACCATCGTACGGATTGTGAATGGGTTATGACAAACCTGACAAAGTCCTTCGATGGCATGATGACCTTCTTGCCCGAAAGACCGCGGAAAATCTTGGTTACGACCTGATGGATCGGTTCCTCATAACGAGGCTCCAACTTGTCCTTGTAGCGGGTCTCCATCAATTCACTGCATACTACGTTAGAAAGCCCCCGGGGAGGGAATCCCGCTTAGCATCACTTACTCTGTCATGTTGAGCTCAAGGCTAATTTCTTCGTCCAGCTTCAATTGCATAACCAAGAATGGGTACCGAGTTTGACCCTGTCGCAGAGGGGGGTCGAGTCCAAGAACAATGAGCGTGTGTGTATCGTCGTTCTTAGGAAGCAAGAAGAATTTCTTGATAGAAGAGTACTGAATCTTGTAGTCGTATGTTTTGCCACGGAGTCGAAACGAGGACTCGTACATGTCGATATCGAAACGACCTCTGAACACAGGTTAGTGCCGCACTGGTATGATGAGAGCTAAAGTAGGCATACCTGGGCGTAAGATGAAGAACATCCAGGAAAGTAGCAAACGTATCGCCAGCCACATCTCCAATCTCTGCTTTTTCCATAAGCATCTCGTAGAAAAGGTTGGCCGCATTCTGTTCTTCGCCTTCCTCCTCTTCTTCACCGTTTTCTTCTTCGCCATTCTCTTCCTTGATGCCCTTCTCGGTCTTTACTACTGTTCCAGGGATATAAAAGCGCATCTCAACCAATTCGTCGGGGCCCGCAGCGGCCTTCTGGCCACGGTTCTTGGTGCTACCGGCTGGCTGGGCATTCGCATCGGCGCCATCGGTGTTAAGAGCGAGTTCGACAGCAACTTCGTTCTTTCCCGCAAGGTTCGTGTTCGAGATTTCGGAATAAGGGACTTCGAACGCAGGTCGGTTTTGGACGTTGAAAGATAGCTCAGCCTTGGTGAATTCTGCCTTGCCCCAGTTCCAACCTCGGAGAGCGTGCTCCCTGCTTTCCACGTTTATCCCATACCAGATCTTGAAGGCCTTGCTTAATCGCTCGAAATCCTGATAGATGACGGACCAAAGTCAGACCACCATACTCATAAATATATAACAGCCGGGGGAGCCTACCTCTTGATCGAAGCCATCCAGTTGGATGACACCCGACGAGCGTGACAAAATTTTCAGTTCGTATCCCTTTGCCGCTCGACTCCATTGGGCTGCGCCGACATTGCTGCTATCGAGTGTGAAAGTCTCACCTCCACCAGAAGGTTTCCATCCCAGGCCACTTTCCGCAAGCTTGCACTTTCCGGGCTGCTTGGAGAGGTCGAGGTAGATATTATCGAAGCTCTCCCTGAAAAGAAGATTAGAGTAATGGACAAATGGCAAGGATCGCGGTTAGCCTCACATTTTTGGAGAAGCTTTAAAGACGACTAGTTAAAGGTGCCCTGTTTGAGTTTTGATTATTGCACTGAGATTACCTAGATGCAGCGACCAAGATTAAATAAGTGATAGGGAAAATTGTACGTGATCGATGTTTGTCCAGCGATAGAATGACAGGAGGCTATCACCTAATGAGCTCTAATATAACCTTTTTTCTGGAGTTCTCGCGTTGCGCGCGGCTGTCGATGGTTCATACGCGGTGTGGCAAGACACTAGTCCAAGATGGGTAAAGTAGATTGGCGGCCGGCTTGGGTAGCCGCTCTTACTGGTGCCTCAGGCAGAGTTATCCAACTTGGTCCAGGTACAGTATATACAACAAGTTTCAATATCAGTTATTCGAGCTTTCTAATCTAATATGGAATCATCATAATAGATTTATGACTTGTAGTTCTATGTTGTATACAGTAAAGGACTCAAGCTGAACTGATGTCACAAACACTGTCTGCCACATTCCTTTAATATATATTCTCAGAATAGTACTTCACAGGGCTTACGTTATTGGCCAATGATAGACTATTGATACCTTCTTGTAGTTACAACTTGTTTTGGCATAGTAAGATCCCAAGGGTATAACTAGCCTTGCTGCTTTCAGACTTGGACATCACACTCGATTTTATCGAATCAAACTTACAGTTGGTGTGACTATTCATTCAACAAAGAAAGTGAAGAAAGTGAAGAAAGTGGCCCGATGCTGGAACATGTGCAACATAACAGGCCTGTTCCACCGATTATATAATGATTCAAGCTAATGTTACTCATTGGTAGTTTGTAGCGTGGCCTGATGTGTAATGTAGTGGACCTTGAACCACTTTGGGATAATGAACTGCAAATTTAGCGCGTCCGAGTTGGTGCTCCTGTTGCCTCTCTATATTGCAAAGTAAATGGGCAACATGCCCGAGAAGGATTACGGGGAGCTACTTTGATCGCATTCAACCTATGTAGCTTCTGAGCTACTGATCATAGTTCCAAACATGTTTAGCAGGGTTAAAGCGCATATGGTTGTAATAGCTTCAAGCTGTAATAAGATAACTTATTCATTTAATTATTTTGGGTTGAGGCTTGGTAATATGCCATTTTCTTTTGAGACTGCGGAATGCGTATCTCGCTGGTGCTTGGCTATCTGAAGAGGGCTCTATGGTGGTATCTAATGGCTATCTAATGCTAAATCCTCGTTGAAACGACCGCCGCCCTCTTTAGATTTATCTCAATCACACGAGGAATTTCTGATCGAGAGGCACTACAGGACACAAGAATCAATGAGTCCATCAGAGGTATCGGCAAAAAGTGAACAGTTTGTGTGACTGCCGAGGGCATGGCTATTGATTGTTGGTGGTGGGTACCAAGTACGTATGTACAGTACATCACATACCCTATTATTATTAGTCTACCCTATTATTAGTATCTCCAAACTAAATGCTCACTATAGACGCCATACAGAGTATGTGCATGTCCCAGGTAGCTAGTTGCTTTGGATTTCGAATCTGAAAGTGCCTCAGGGATGGCAGAGTATATGACGTTCTGCTTAAGTACTGTATGAAGTAGTACGAGCCCGGGGACAGTGGCATAAAGGGCCAGCCGAGTACTTGGTCTATAAAGCTCCATCGACCATACCCTGACAAGTGGCGGGCTGCTGGCCATCTTGAGAAAGCAACTTGAAGAGTGTGCATCTGTTGGAAGCACACCGCATGGAGCGTCAATTAGGCTACTATGCATGGTCTATATGCATTATAGTACATCTGCACCCAAAGGGTTGAACATGCCATGTGCGACCCTTTCATCTCCCGAATAATTTTGATTATGGTTGTTTGTAACCTTGAATATGGCTCCAGTGTCTCTGTGAAGCCATGTTCATTGACCGCCTTGATAAAATTTATATCACTGGTGCCATGTGATATTTGTTCAAGTTTGTCTAGCATGTAATATCCGATAAGGGTAAAATACAAACATGGAAGACTTGTCTCCTTACTCCTCAAAACACAACTAAGTATAAATATACAATAGCCACCGACATGATGTTAGGGGAGTACTTCATCTTCCATTTCCGAGCGATGAACTATTGGTTTCCTAATTTTAAGGTAGTCATTAGCCAGGATTTCATAGTGCCCACTCACTCCTCCGGTTTAGGGTGACACCTGCACTGATAGATGGTTAGATAGTTCCTCCTTAGTTTCTCCCTTGGAGTATTTAGACCATGGTTAGTAGAGCTTGGCTTTACCATTGGCATGGAAAAATTAAATTAAATCAGATGAACCGTTCTTCGGCGGACTGATTATCTTTGTCGGATGGTACGGATAGATCCTTGAGACAATATGAGAGTTTTAGGGGTGGAGAGAGGAAGTGGACCGACAACAGTAGGCAGAATCAATTCAATCTCATTTTTAAGGATCTGGAACAAATTAGCTATTAATAAACCTCCACTAGTCTGCGCCCAAGGCCACACAAAGTCACAAACACCACGCACTTTCCGTGTCATTTCCCACCCGCCACCCCGAAAGAGTTTAAGGCGTACTCTGGACCCGTAAAGGAATGAAGGGAAGAAATTGGAAGAAAAAAATACCGGTCGTGCTCCAAGGCCCAAGCTGACTGTAAGTGAATGTACCTGAAAACACACGCAAGGAGAACAAACAACCTATTATTTGCCCTTGCCATGTCACTCTTTCGACCCATCTTCCACCCTCACTCAGTCATTCGTTAATCCTTGGTCATTCCTTATTATTCTTATTCTTCTTTTTCTTGTCCTGCCCATTCCTGAACCTCTCCAGTTTTAAAATCAAAACGGAGAGCTTCATTCGTTCCTTACAACCCCCCTGTTTGTTTTCTTGATGTTATTGGTTTTTCGGTATTCTCAGACCACATTCCTTTCTTGACTCCTTTTCTAGCATTATTCGCGTGCCTCGTGTTGATACATCGAACTCCTTAAAAATAGAACCATTTCGTATCGTCCGATCGTTCTGCTTATTCCCCTCTTTTCACCATCATTGTTGGGCAAGGACAACTCAAAAACCCTAATCATCTAGCGACCCTCTACAGTGCGGCCTGTCGTCGCGCTCCTGGACAATGAGGAACCCCTCACTGTTTAGGCCTGCGACGGCTGGCTTGTCGACAGCCCTCTACTTGGGCTCTCTACTTCAATTGTCCCCCGCCTTGGGACTATCATTTACACCGGTCGCACAACCCGATTTGCAACTGAGCCCCCTAGGACGGGTCGCCCTAACCGGAGACTTCGATGCGGTCTCATTTTACTCGTACAAGGAACAGTCGGAGACGGCCTCGGTGAACAATGGTTCCCAATCTATTCTGACGCCGCTCCCGGATGGCATCCTAACGACGCTGTCAACTTCCGATGCTTACATTCGTGCAATGTGCCCGTTCACGCAAAAGGATGGAACGTACGCGGGGGTTTTTGTCGGCGGCAATTTTACAAGCCTCGGAGGAGTAGAAACCCAAGGCGCAGCATTGTTTGACCCCGAGACGAAGAAAGTGACGGCTCTACCCGGTCTGTCGGGGTCTGTTTCTGCGGTACTGTGCGACAAGGATACGAATAGCGTGTATGTTGGCGGGGATTTCAAATACGGAAATACATCGAATGCTGTGGCGTGGGTTGGCGATGAAGGCTGGAAGAGCTTGGTCTTTGGTGGATTCAACGGTCCCGTTACCTCGATCTTGAAGAGCGACGATCATATTATTTTCGGCGGCTCCTTCGACGGCATTGGTAACTCGACATCATCCAAGAAAAACCAGCAAATCGTCAACCTCCAGAACGCTACAATTTCCTCTGACGCGGTCTCCAGCAGAAGTGGCTACAGTGATCCTCGAAACATCATCTGCCAGACGAGCGGGGAAGATGGTGAAGGGAAAACATGGCTGTTAGAGGACAACTCCCCTGGTTTCTGGCGTGCCGACATGCGGTTCGGATACAATCCCACCAAGATCCGCATATACAACACCCACTTGGAGGGAAGAGGCACCAAGACCTTTTTGCTCAGAAGGTTACCGGACAATGGCATTATGAACCTGACCTATACCGACCCAGATACTGCGAAAGATGTCTACTGCGACCAGGACTGCTCACTCTCTAATAGTACTGACGAGAAATATCGGGAATTTGAATTCGTGAACAGTGTTGGCATGAAGGGATTCCAGTTAGAAATCAAGTCTTGGTACGGAGATGGCGCTGGCCTCAATGGAATACAGCTTGTGCAGAACGGTACGTTGATTGATTGCACTTGATCCAGTCGAAGTTCTGATTGCTAATGATGCATCAAGATATTTTCGCCTATGCGATCAATGATTTCAACGAACCTACATGTGCGGACCTCAAATACCCATCTAAGGCGACACAGACAGGGTCTTGGACTACGACTGAATCGGGTCAGAGTCAATCCGACTATCTGACGGCCAGTATCACCGACTCTACTGCATCTGATACTTCTGTTGTGTTCGAGCCGGACGTCAAACAATCAGGAAACTATTCCGTTGTTGTTTACACTCCCGGATGCACACAGGACGGCACTTGTGGCTCGCGCGGAGTGGTCAACGTAACCGCCACCCTCAAAAGCAACAGTAAATCGACCGAGCCTATCCAAAAGACGATCCATCAGACAAACTTGAACGACAAATATGACACCCTTTACACCGGACATGTGGATTCCAGTGATGGCTCTTTCCGGCCCAGCGTAATCTTAACTCCGGTAGCAGGCCAGGGTGATGTGACCATCGTCGCCTCCAGGGTCAGGTTTGCGCTCATCCGGGCATCCGACGGGCTAGATGGGGAGCTGAACGGATTGTATGACTTTGACCCTGCTGCGAAAACTACCAGTTCCAATTTTACCGAGTCTGCGGTTAACCGAGCTGGGCTTCAATTAGATGAGAATGCCACCGTAAGAAGCTTGGCTATCCATGACGGCGTGATGTATGCTGGTGGAAACTTCTCGAGCTCGGGGATCATGAACATACTGTCCCTGAAGGGCGAGACAAATGCGACAGGCCTGCAGCAAGGTGGTTTGAACTCGGAAGTGTCTTCGATGACGGTATTGGATGATATTCTCTATGTTGGTGGCAACTTCACCGATACTTCTGACCGTAGCAATAGCGATTTGAAACATGTCGCAGCTTATTCTTTCGGCTCTAAGGCGTGGACCGCGCTGGGAGGAGGCGTCAATGGGCCTGTGCACAAGGTCATCCCACTTACGCTCAACGTCTCCGCCGGAATCAACGAGACGACCATCGGTGTGAGCGGCGATTTCGATCAGTTGCTCGCCTTCGACGACAATACCTTGGTTAACGTCACCGGCTTCGCAATTTGGGTTCCGTCGAAGAAGAATTGGTTACAGAATCTGAACGTCACCCAGATGGCCTTCGCTGGCCAGTTGTCAGCTTGCACTAAGGTGGATAACAGTACTGTTATTGCCGGGACTCTCTCTTCCGCAGGGATTGCTGCAGCAGGTGCTGCGGCCCTCCTCCATGACGGTCCGTTGAGCATCAAGCCGCTGTTCGCGAACGCCAATTTCACTGGTGAAACTTACACTGGGATTTATGACACGAAGTCCAACCGCAACCTCACCATTGTAGGAGGCCACTTTACAACCACGGGCACTGACGGATCTTCTGTGAAGAATCTTGCACTGCTCGACGGCAAGGCGGGTACTGTCAAGGGCCTGGGAACCGATATTGACAACAACTCTACGTTCTTGGCCTTGACTGCCTGGAAGGACAAACTGTACGCTGGCGGAAATGTCTCTGGTACTTTCGAAGACTATATCTTGAATGGGTTTGTCGTATATGACCTTGAGAATGGGACCATTGCTCAGAAGCAGCCCCCACGATTCACAGGCGATGCAGCGACCGTCAATTCTATCGCCGCTCGTCCTGACGCGGACGAGATCTATTTCGGCGGCCAGTTCGAGAAGGCCGGAGCCCTTCCTTGCCCGGGGGTCTGTTTTTGGGACGCTACCGACCAACAATGGAACAGACCTGGTGTACTCTCTGGTAACGTGTTGGCACTGAAGTGGATATCCAATCAGAAGCTGCTGGCAATCGGCAACCTCACCGTCGACGGGAATACTTCCGCGATTGCAACGTATAACCCGAAGAAGCAGACCTGGGAATCTTGGACCATTGCAGCTGATCTTCCGGGAACCGTGACTGCTTTCACCCCAGCTAGTGTGGACGTGTCCACATTCTGGCTGGCAGGGGTTTCCACGAACGGCTCCAGTTACCTTGCCAACTATGACGGTTCAAAATTCCAATATCCTGGAGATCTCTTTGATCATGGTACCACGATTCGTAACCTTGAAGTGCTTTCCCTCACGAAAGATCATTCTGGGGTTGATGTTCTGCACAACGACCAGGTTCTCCTAGTCACCGGCCAATTAGTGATCCCTAACTTTGGGAATGCGTCCGCAGCACTCTTCAACGGAACCGAGTTGACCCCATTCATGCTTAGCTCGAATGCGGATGGCCAACCAGGCAGCATGGCTCAGCTATTCTACGAGAATGATAATCCTTACAGCAGCGAAGGTAAGCCTTTCCCTTTCTTACTCATTTAGACAATTAGGTGCTTCTGAATACTAACTTGTGCAGTTGGGAAACACCACTCCAATGGGATTGTAGTCTTAATCTCATTCTGCTGTGCACTTGGCGCTGTGTTCTTGATTGTCATTGCCGGGGTGATCTTTAATAAGATCCAGCGGCGTCGTCAGGGCTACATGCCAGGACCACAGGCGTACGGGACCGATCGGCCTTCCAGCATGCGGCGGCTGCCTCCGGAGTACCTGTTCAGCACTCTCAAGGCACCGAACCCGGGCACGCCGGCGATCTGAACGCCGGAGTGCCGATCCGTCCCTCGCATCGCATCTAAACTGGACTTCCTTTTGACCACTCAGACCGGCGTTCTTGGGCAGAAAACCGTCTTATACCCGTACATTTAATTCGTTTTATGCTTTGCATCTCTACTATTTTAGTTGTTCTTTTCTCTCCGGGCTTATCCCGGATGATGCGCTGTTCACTTCTTTTGCCTTGAGGTGCTTCGGCATCCTCTCGTGTTTGATCTACCTTTGACCCGACTCGGACTTGTCTATATAATTCTTGGTCGGTCGCGTCATTTTCTTTCATGAACCCCCTTGTTGTTGATGTTTGTACTATAGTCTTTCCCTGGGGTACCCGCCGGGGGGATACCAGGAGGCCATGTACATAGCTCCCGCGCGAGATCGCGGTAATGACAATCATGCTCGTTTTCTGCAAATCGAGACGGTTGGTTTCCGGTATCCACCTTGGCCATTGGCACGCTGGGTTCGCTTGATTTTCTCCGAGACAGCTGGAGATACTAAGTTAAGTAAAAAAGTGGAGCCCACCTCGGATTGTTGGATCTAGCGTGGGATGAGATTGGCGGAAGAACAATTGAAAGGACACACAGCCATCTTGCTGTACCAATGACACTGGTCCGTGATTCTAGTTTGACGTTTTAATCCACTATGTCATCGCGTGAACACGCTGATCGTGAGGTCATGGTGCAGAGGGGATCGAATGAGCTGTGGCGGGTGTTTGGGGAGGGTTTAACTAGTCCAGAGTACGGTGTAAGTAACGAGGAACTAAAAGAAACGGAACCGACTAAGAGGACGGGCACGGATGGAGCTATCCGTGGTTTGGGTATCGTGGCATCGTTTGGGGCGTCATTCGCGCTTGTCAGTGGACGGGAGTTAGCGCTTAACCCATTGAGAAATTACTCGGACTGTATCCACTATGGAATGATCGCTGGGAAGGGAACATGCCAAAATGGAACAAGATTGAAGGGAAATTACGGCAGCGGTGGAGAGGGTACGTGGGGAGGTTTTGGTTTTGAATTGAATTTTTCATTGACAGCCAATTTCGAAGGAAAAGAATCGAAAAGATTGCCGATCGATTCAATATTAGATGTATCTAATCTTAGATGTACATACGGATGGGATGGATCGTACAGACGACGTAAGTCAGTACTAATGTATGTATTTACCGTACTCGGTATGGTAAAGCTCAGCTCTCATCCCCAGGTCCCAAAAACCCCAACTCCTGCATTTTCCCCCTCAACTTCTCTCCCCCGCAAGGACGCAGCGACCACACTACCAACGCCGGAGGAATACAAACTCCGACCTCCCTGCCAATGTGAATCGCCGATGAGGATCCGGTCTAGACTGTTTCCTGCCTAGTGAGACTCCATTTGGGGGGCCTCAGTGGCTCATTTCCATTCCCCGCTTTCTCTTTTGATCTTGTCTTTTTTTTTTTTTTTCTGCCCTTTTCCGCTTCGCTTGTCGCCAAGTCGCAAATGGGGGAAAAATATTACGGAACGGATCTCCTTTCTTGGGCGAAGGTTCACCTTCGATCATTGCCGATGGTCGATTACCTACATTCTTCCCGTTCCTCTCTTCAACTTCCCTCGCCTGAACTCCCCCTTTCATATCCCCTTCCAGCCCTTTTGACATCCCCCCTTTCCAAAATTAGTATCTGCTCAGTGAGTTTCGGTTTGGGACTAGTGAATCTCCTTCGACTATCAATCTATCTTCGCCCCGGTTATATTGTTGGTCCACACCCGCTATTCGGATGCTGCACCTTCACCGTCGACGTTACCATCCGGTATGCGATCCCGCACAGGCTGGTACGTGGCCCCCAGCTTTGTCTATAATAAGAAAAAAGAAAAAAAAAAGATATAGATTATACCAAATACAATATCTATCTACAACATGCCTATGTCCACGCAAAGAGATTTATTTTCTTTCTCCCGTCATCTTTCTGCTCTTTGTCGTGAGTAAGGCAAAAGATGATCAGTAACTGACTTGTCCGCTTCGTGTCATGCAGCTTAACGTGTCGTACTCGAAAACTCAAGTGTACGTTGTTCGCGCTTTCTTCCCTTAGCGGTTACGATCATGGAATGCGAAGGACTAAGACCAAGTGATGGATAGGTGATGAGCAAAAGCCCGAGTGTTCGCAGTGTCGCAAAGGCGGCAGAGAATGCCGCCCCAGCGAAGGGATCGTTTTCCGCCATCAGCAAAATGCCTCGATGAATAAGGACCCGGATGATTCCACCGGTGGACGGGGCACGTTGAAAGGCTTCTACTCGTACAAGAACACTTTTGATGAAGATAGTGTATGGTTGGATATCCCGAAACATGGTATGGGCACACCTCCCCGGGAAAGCGATTTGCATAGCCCTGCAGTGATGCGCGCACGGTGGTGTCTGCGAGAGACGGTTTGACTGACGGACTTACCTCGGTAGTTATCTTTGTCGACAACTCCGATCCGTATGTGGAAGACCTCGAAGCCGCCTTGGGAGAGTCGGAAGCGGCTATCCTCGCTGCGAATGCACAGAATCGACACTGGAACGCTCAGCGGGCCATATCTTTGGACGGAGAGACCCAGGGTTTGAAAGCGCTATCGGCGGCAGCCGCCCACGACCAACTCCCGTATACCTCTTTGAATATGGATCAACAGCCTTTAGCCACCCCTGACAGTGGCGTAGCGTTTAATGCGGTTCCAGCCACCACTGTGACGACTGGCCCTTCGCCGAACCCGACATGTAATGCGACACCCGGTCAACCATCTCCACCGGTTTCGATTTCGCCCTCTAACAGCACCAATAATAATATCAACTTCCTTCTTAATCCCTCTCAATCTCTTTCTCCGCAGACGGACCCTAATCTGCAGTATGCAACGACACGTAGAAGCTCTTCGCTAACCGCAAGATCGGTAGCGTCGCGAGGTGTGGGCACTGTTGAATCCAAGCCGGACATACCGGTGGAGACCGACCGTGAAATCATGTTCCTATTGAGGCATTTCTCCGAGTCGCCGGGGCTCTGGTAAGTTCTGTGGATTCGCTTGATGCTGTGCCAGACCGTTAATATGTGGTGATAGGATGGATTTATTCGACCTTGGGACATATTTCGCATCATACGTGCCGGCCAAAGCACGGTCCAATCCCCTGCTGCGATACGCCGCTTGTGCGTACGCCGCGAAGCAGTTGGGCCGGGTCAAAGGCGCGAGACCCCCTGCCGGTGAATTTGCCTCCACACAGTCTCTCATGCGACGAGGACCGGATTCGAAGAACGTAGACTGGATCTGGCATGGCGCGAAGTATTATGAAAAAGCCATTCAGCTGCTGATGAAGGAGTTGCAGCCTGACAAAGGCCCCGCACCACTCAGCACCCCCGAGGCATTTGGCCAGTGGCAGGCGGCCGAACTGTCGGAGAGTAATGACCCCAATAACCCACGAAAGCGCCGAAGGCGTTACTCAGAGAGTCGATTTTCAAATGGGGTCCACTCGGATGAAGTCCTTGCGGCAACGGCCATCTTGTCTGTATATGAATTCCTGGATGCCACTGGCCCGGCATGGAATCGACACCTGAGTGGAGTTAAATCTTTGCTGGATGTGGCAGAGGTTGGCATGATGCCCCTTGAGCAACACCCTTCACCCGGAGAAGCGCTGCCGCAGCCGTTGAAGAGAGCCGGTCTTTCCAAGGCCCGAAGGGCCACCTTTTGGAACTTTGCCCGGCAAGATTACCTGGCGGCCTGTAAGTGTATCCCGGATGCCTTTCGGCGATCTTGGCGACGTCTAGACTCTAACCCGCGTATTGTAGTCATCAATGAGTGTAACACCAGGCTCAATACCGATGACCTGGTACTTTGGACTGAAGCTGGTCTTCAGATAGATAACATGGGCTTCATAATTCCTAGTAATTCAAACGCCGCCGGTTATCCTGAAGGTGATGATGTCATGAAGGAAGACCTCATCGGGAATGGCCTTATATGGATTCTTTCCAAGATCATTAATTTCATCAGCTCGGGGGACAATCTGCAGTTGGCGAGCGGTCCCGTCAACACCGGGCCCCTGGGTATTTCGCAGCAGGTTTTGCTCGAGCGGTGGTATCGCCTGGAAACCGAGCTGGATGTTTGGTACAACGGTCTCCCTGATACCTTCTGGCCCTGCGCGCGGCTGGAGCACCCTTTGCAGAAAGATGGCGATGGTGACGGTGACGGATCTGCTTTGTCTGAGATCTGGTACAGCATTCCCGTATGCTCGTCAGCTATGCAGCATTACCACATGGCCCGTATTTTGCTTTTGATCAACAAACCGCATGAGTCGACTAGTAGACGGAGTACGATCACCAACCGGCTTAATTCGTATCGTTCCATCGAGAGTGAGATCCGATTTCATAGTCGTGAAATCGTAGGTATCTCGATGGGTCATCCGGAAGGCTCGGTCCGGATCAACTCTCTCCAGCCATTGTTCGTTAGCGGTCAATGTCTCACCGAGCCTCGCGAACGTGAGATGGTTTTACATTTGCTGCGTGGCATAGAGTTTGACCTTGGCTGGGCCACTGAGTATCGCGTAAAGCAATTGTTGCGGGAGTGGGGCTGGGATGAGCAAGCTAAGGTCGGGGTTCCTTGATCTCGCCATGACTGCCGTTATTTCAGTCTTCAGCTCTATCAAGGCCCAAGTAAATTTTACTTGGGTGTTGTCGCCGCAGGCTCTGCGCTGCCCCTGCGTCGACCATAACTGATGGTCACAAATGCCACGAGAGATGCGGCTTTATGTCGGTCAAGGACCGGCAAACACCTCACCCGGCCGGGCGTCTGGATGATATCTTTTTGGACCGACCCAAACGCCCATGGCCGCGTCCACCCTTGGGGGAGGCTATATTTCACTTCTGCGATTGCCTTGGATGCTTGTTTCGATGATTTGATGATACCACTGTATATGTACCTTTGCGATAATTTGCCCGATTAGTCTGGGGTTGGATCTTGCGTGTGCATGAGACCAAGAGTGAATAATGATATCCTTTTATGATTTGGGTTTTCTAGTTTGGCAGTGATTTCTCTTGCGTTGGAGCATCGTTCTTTTTTACCCACTGGTCAACCGTTGGATAAACCAGTCACCACCTGTATAAATTAGTTGAAACATATGGCAGAATAGATGGAGAAGTCGAAGTTGGCACGGAGGCACAAAAAAAAAAGATCTTCACAGAGTTTTGAATTTTCCTTTTTTTGAACTTATTTTTTTTTTGTGGGGAATGTCCTCCAGAAAGAAAGAACAATACCTGGGTATGATCTTCACACGACTGGGGAGAACAGGGAAGGTTTTGTTGACCATGGACTCGGCTGAGTTGCCTGAGGATGAAGCAACTCCCGAGGGCATCCGCACGTGTCAACTACCCGTTTAAGTTTCCACGCCAATAACTTGGCATTAAGCCCTATCCAAACGGGACCGAATAGACTTTTTTTTCGGCTTTCACTGAGATCCTGGTGGATGCTCGTCGGATGTGGGCTCGGCTTAAGGAGGAAGGTTTTCTCTTTTTTTCCGTCTTGCTCGCTGGGGTCTTGAAGCGTCGAAGGGGTTCTGTCTGCATTAGTTCGGCCTATCAAGTATCTCGACTGCAACTGCAGAAGACCATCTTTCGTCACCATGGAAGGTCTTCCGATCAGGCAGGCCCCGCAACCTTGCCCTGACGAAAAAATCTGGTTCTCTGAACCTCATACCGTCATCAACCCGCAATGATCTTCAGGATCGTGAGGATCTTCCTTTTTTGCCTTCCGCTTCGGGCGGCAAGGCGGGTTTCCCCATCCGATCGTCCCGGGCTTCACCGTTCCTCAAATGTTGCCAACTGGGAGTCAACAGTCAGGAAAGTTTCCCGATTCCGTAGAATATTCCTCGGAGACGGCGATTGTCTGTCCTCTGATGCAACCTGCGAATTGCTCTGTACATTCAGTCTCTGGAAAAGAAGATCAATGTCGATCGCCCTGAAAAAAGGCTCATGGTTCACCGTCGGAAATGAACCCAAGAAATTCACGGGTGGATTGGGGGACGGGCTTTGCCATTTTAGCAGACCCCGGGTCAACACGGATGCAAACGCAGTGTTAGTTTACTCATTGTGCTTGTCTGTCGCTGGGGTCTCGCTGGGGCTATCGGACTGGCACTCTGGGGTTCCTTGTTCCTCTGCAGCAGTACCCACAGGTGGGCCTTGAGGTCATCGCAACCGAGGATATGCCAGGATAATAACCTGCTTGTGGAGTGTGACGTATGTTCACGATTTGTTGACTGACCTCACTACATAATAGATGAAAGCGATCCGAACCGTTTTTCACATGGTGCCGAGAGATGATTCTCGCATCGCTTGCCTTGAGTCCTGATCGACGCGACAGACATCGCCCCCAGGCTGCATGGCACAGTTGCCGCCCACCGCTACCTTCCAAATAGAACCCCACCGTCATTTGTTCGATGGGGCTTCAAATATATGAGTTGTCACAACCGATCCTCGGCTACCTTACCCCGACAATTGAGGATCTGGGGGTGGCGTACTGTTATTTTATGGGTCGCCGACCCTCCAGTAGACGGCGATCAACGGCGGTAAAACTCAGATGTCTGAATTGGAAAAGTAACGCGGCTGGCGAGGGGAACTTGTGATTTTCCGTATAGAACTGTTATAGATGAGCCCAAGGAGGGCTGTAGGGCGAATGAACCAGTCTCAACCGTTCAAATAAACTAAGGGGCAACTCGACCGTGTAAATGCCAAGGATCCCCGTCTGCTCAGAAGCTTAGGGTTAGATCACAGGAAGCTTCCTGATAATAGACTTTACTCAAGCTCACGCTCAGGACCTCTTGGTAGAGGTCACTAGTTAGGTCCATGGTTGTCGGAACCATCCACTTTATCTTAACGCTATCCCACCCCGTAAAGTTGGCAATTTATTGACTCTTTTCATTTCGAATTTTGTCAGATACATTATGGAAATATCACCCGAAATAATAAATATCCCCCTCGCGGATAACGACCGAAACTATGATATAGTGTAGGGTACTATCTATCAACAACACCTAAATAATTATCTAATGTCCTGATAACCCAATAACAAGCACTGACCGTCGGATAATCAAGCACTATTATCAGAACTGAGTACAGTGAGTACATAATATGGATTTGAAAAACCCAGAATGAGAGAAAGAAAGCGAAAAAGAAAAAAAAAAAATCCCCGGGGCCTGAAAGCGCAGCACAGTGGTGCCAAGATATGATACTAAATTGTTGATGTAAATTTTGAATGTATTCATTAACGACCATTCTGCCATTCTATCGGAAGTTGCTTCATGGTATAAAGTAACTGGGTAAAAAGGAGATACGCGTGAAATTATAATCTAGCGCGAATAGAATATCTATAGTATCATTCCATTTTCACCACTGAAGTAAAAAGTAATAAAAGCGAGCCACAATTGGTACAAAAGCGCCGTTGACTTCCTTTGCACTCACTACCGTAACCGACCTCGCATTCGTTTGGTTAGTATAACGTATTTCCCGGGCGAGTGGGCCACACGGGCGAGCGGGCCACCTCCGCTCCGATCCTACCTCTAGCTGAGATTGTAGGGCCTATATCAACCAAACAATTGTATTTCTATATAAGAACTAATTACTAAGTGGATTAGGACATCTAACCCTAGTATGTCCCCGAATATGATAATTAGAACACTGCGGTGGCGCTTGTATGCGCTGCCTAACTGTAGAAAGCGCTGGATCTATAGGGATAGTGTCCTGGGCTTTCTGAATCTTATTCTCGTGCTGGAAGCGCTCTAAGCTCTCTTGAATAGCTGAGCCCTCTTCAATAGCTAGCTGTCTAGTAGACTACTTTTGCTTTTGACCTTTCCATTTATTTTCAGTACAATATTTGTGTATTTCATCCCGTGCAAGAACAAGCTTATTAAGTGTTAATTTATGATCTTTAATAATCTTGTCTAATTGTGTTTCTAGCAAAGGTAAAGAACTGTAGGTATGTTCTTTAAGCAGTTTTCTTGCTGCTGATGCCTGCTTCTCTAGCTGCCTAGTAGTATAGGGTGTTTTAGGCGCTGAATTAGTTGACCGACTGCCAGGTGGTGTAGGGGTTTTTAGTCGGATATCTAACTTGCTAAGTACCCTATCAGGATCAAATAGAACTAGACCAGTGCCTGCAAAGCTATTCTAAATATTTTTTACTGTAAAAGTGCTTTTGCGAGCTTCTGGTAAGATTTTTAGAAAATTAATTTTATCAATATAATTGACTCCTAAGTGTGCTTTCTGCTCCACTAAGCTCCCGTACGCGCCTTTTAGAGACCGAAAACAGTCTATATCTAAAGGCTGGAGCTTATTAGAAGAGTGTGCAGGTATGTAGATAGGAATAATATTATTCTCACTGCAGATTTGGTTAAATTGAGGTATAAGATGGCTGCCATGGCTATCAAGAACTAGAAGGCGGTATTTCCCAGTTGTATAACCAGTAGTTACAGGAATAAAGAGATTTTTAAGCCAGCGAAGACCTATCTCATCAGAAGTCTATTTATTAGGACTAACTTTAATCCTGCTATTAGATAGGAGCTTGTTGTTTTGATACCAGTCCTCTATATAGACCTTCCCTTTAAAGATAATACAGGGAGGAAGTACCCAACCAGTGGAGTTGATACACTCAATAGAAGTAACCCATTCCCGATTGCCTGGCTGTATAAGAAGCGGTTTCCTATAGTAATTAGCTCTAGTAACTACTTGAGCAGTAGTTACTAGACCCATAGCGAAGCCAGTTTTATCGAAATTGTAGATATCTTTCTGTGCAATTCTATGTTGTATTATAGTGATCTGTACGCGGTCAAATCACTCCTTAATAACTCTAGGATCTTTGTATTTTGCACGTCGATAATCATAGTGTCGAGAATAGCGGGTTTTTATTTTATTACGTCGTTTAATAAAGCTAGAGACCCAGTTCTTTCCAATAGTCTAAATAGATACTGTACCGCGCAGTAAGAAGAATATTGGCCATTTCTTATATATAGGATGGTCGGGGAGGTGCTCCATGTCGATCTAGTGATAGAATCCATTGTACAAGCGAGTCCTCTTCATTCTGGGTTAATTTATGGCTGTTGGCGCGTGTTTCTGCGCGTGAAGTGATCCTATTAAGTCGTTGTTGGAGAGTTGTGCGAGGAATATTATAGACATGCGCTGCTTCACGAATATTGTAAATCTTCTGTTTTTTTAAAGCAGAAATAGCAAGCAGTAGACTTCCCTCCTGCTTAGCTAAGTCTCTTGAATTTTGACGCCCTTTTGGAGGCATGGTTGATGGTTGAATTGAGTGAGGCAATAAAACGCGTAAATTTTTAATGAGGTGGCCCGCTCGCCCGTGTGGCCCACTCGCCCGGGAAATACGTTAGAGGATTGGGGGTTTAGGTAAGCAGGCTGATGATGCCCTCGGGGCACTAAAATTGCAGTACAATGTAAGAAGACCATACCCGATCTGGGTGACCTACGCAGTACTCATGGGAACTAAAATTGCAGTACAGTGTAAGAAGACTATACCTGATCTGGGGTAACCTACAGAGTACTACTAGATAGCGGGAGGTATTAAGTTAATTCCGATTTGTGGAAGAATACTCGTACTGAGTACCCGGCATGTACCAAGTACTCGTGAGAACTAAAATTGCAGTGCTGGCACAAGTTGACGGGCCTGGTGCTGGCATCCACAGTAGAGACTGCGGGATGCTAACGTGTTATCCTCTGGAAATTGGATTGGTAGGCTCCACCCTGACTGAAAATGGCATGAGATGATACCTCGGGGGAACTAAAAGTGCAGTGTTGTGCTCGGGGCATAGTTGCAACTCAGCATACCAGGCAGAGCGGCTTAGACTATATAATGCCGGTAGAGATAGTTTATCACGGTCCTTTAGGGGAACTAAAATTGTAATATATTGACAGTTGTTACAATTCTTTGTAGTGGGTCCCTACTGTACGATAATATATTCTGTTCAGTGGGAAATACCGGGAATGGTATGTGATGAGGGGTTATAAAAGTGCAGTGTAAGTTGGAAGAAAACCACTAGGATTGCAGTAGAACAAATTGGCCCACATGGTGTTGGACATAATTTCCCGAGTCATTGTTCGGGATTTCTTGGTAGTAATCTTACGAGGTACTGGTTTTCTTTGTACTGGAACTGAGAGGGTAATGTAACTCAGTGGTCTTTGCCTAATTTCCTTCGTCTGTTGCCTGAGGCAAGACTAGGGCTGAGATCTGGGGAAGGATAGAATAATTATCGAGAGAAAACTTTTCCTGTATACACAATACTGACCCTAATGACGATTAGAGTGATTTATCCAGCAGACAATGTCTCTGGGGAACTAAATTGCAGTGTAGTGACCCACAGCTCAGATTCAGGTTTGATCTGGGTGGCTTAGACAGGTATATATTCCGATTGGTAGAAGAGGACCTGGTATAACCACTCGCAGGGGCTAAAATTGCAGTGCGCACTCGTATCCAAGTCGTCCTCTTAGTGAGACAGCTAAGTAAACCAATGTACCTAAGTGTTTGCTGAACAAATGCCATGTTGGTAGTTTACAGAACAGGGTTTGAGGGAGCAAATGAAATCTACTTGAACTGGTTGTGTATCTGAAATCGATCTTCTATCGCGCAATATATTTTAGCCTCAAGACAAGTCTCTGTGTATGTAGACACATGCCTTGGAAGGCTGCCTTTTGTCTTCTTCTTATTTTACGGAGAGGCTGAAGCAGATACTGTTTGGCGAGAATAAGCCCCCATGAGACTAAATTTACAGTGCAGTAGTCAGCAAAAGCGGCCACTCAGTCAGCGGCCAATCTTGCACTGTTTTCCCATTGGCAGATATTCAAGCCGGCGTACAACTACAACCCCTCCTTTACACTAAAATTGCAGTGCGATGAGGTAAATAGTGATAAGTGTTTGGGCAGACAGTCCCTCCCTCGCAGGGACTTAAAGTGCAGTACAGTGGCAAATTTTAGCGTCGGTTTGACCACAAGCGCATCTTTTTCAAGTGGTTCTTGGTGGTCTGTTGGCCAATGATGCAGAGTAGTAAATGTGTACCCATACGAGGCTCTTCGAGTTGGTAATCTCTCGCAGGGACTAAAAGTGCAGTACAGTGGCAAACTTTGGCGTCGATATCCGCAAGCACATCTTCTTCCAAGTGACTATTGGTTGTCTGTTGGCCAAATGATACAGAGTACAAATTACTTAGACGAGGCTATTCGAGTTGACAATCTCCCACAGGGCCTAAAAGTGCAGCGTAGCTGGGCCACTATCATCTTTAACGCAGGCCAAGTACGTATCTAGACGAGGCTATTCAAGTTGGTAATCTGTCGCAGGGACTAAAAGTGCAGTACAGTGGCAAATCTTTTTGGGTTTTTCTCAAAAGGTGCAGGCCAAGTATACTACGTATACCAAGACAAGGCTATGTTAAGCTAGCCATCTCTCACATGGACTCAATGTGCAGTGTTGCTTAGCCACTGTCATATTTAACGTAGGCTAAGTGCACTCTAGATGAGGCCATGTCAAGGTAGTAATATCTCAAAGCGACTAAAAGTGCAGTGTAGCCCCGAGTATCTGTTCAGTGTTCCGTCCGGGAAACCCTTGGGAGACACAATCGGCTGGGAGAGATCAGCACTAGTAACACAAAGTGGGAGATTAAACATTGTAGTTAGATAATATGTATACACAAGCCTTATAGTATTTGCTCTATTTGCCAAATCTAAGATTTTGATACAATTTCCTAGCTTGAAGCTCAGACTTGGCGGTGCCAAACTGGATTATTGTACCATCATCATACCTCCGTATGTGATCTATCCAGCAGAGGAGTGATTCTCTGTTTTTATTATGGCAGAACTCTTCCCGTTGGTTTCGCTTCTTTGGCCAACAGGAGCTTCCCAAGAAGTGGCGGACTGGAGGTGTTCGAATTGGGAATATCAGCTGTCACAGGACGCCCCTGGGAGATTGGAAATAGTAATTGATTCTTTTACAATACAAAATGGTCTATGCTTATACGTCGCCCATCTCGCCAAGCAAGCTATCGAGGTTCTTCTGAAGCTCGGCATGTTTGGCGGCCATGTCATTATACTTGGCCTCCCACTGGTCGCAATCGGCTTGAAGCGCCTGGGCACGACGCTCATAATGACCAGCCTGGATATCATCCTCGTTGAATCTTGTCTAATTAGCGGGGATAATTCTATAAATATCTAATGGATTGAGCGATACATACAGTCTCTTTACCTCGCGGACTAGCTTCTCAGTCTCTTCGACCTGCTCCTCGAGCACTTGGTGGCGGGTTGATAGCGTAGCAATCTCTTCATCCTTGCTTTGATTATCCTGCTCGAGTTCTTGGATTTTTGTTGTAAGCTTTTCCACTTCGGATTGCGCTGTATCGGCCTCCGTCTGGAGGGTTTTCATTTTCTGTGGGTTTAGGTTAGTTTATGTTAATTGTTGAGGGTTAAGGCAGTGCTTGCCTCGCGAATACGATCCATGATAGGCAATTTTTTTTTTTTTTAATCTTCAGGTTTGGGTAATAATCTTATGGTTGGAAGGAAGAATGAAGATCGATAAACCCCCTGTCGATGATGACAGCTAATCGACTTCTCCACATGGTTTTTTTTTTTTGTGGGTCTAACCTATTGGAATTAGTCAGACGCAGTGGAAAAAACGTGATCTCTATTTGAAACATATTATTCAACATAAAAATTGTATGCAGTTGGGAAACAGAAAGAATTAGTGTTCGGTCTCACATCAGGATACAGAGTAAACATGACCGGGATATGTTAGGGTGGCTGTGGCTGTGTAGGGGCAGTGGGATACCTCCAGGCAATAGAGAGTGACCGACAGCAGGGGGGCGGTGCAATAGAAGAGTGTCATCGTATACACGGATGATTCTTCCAAGCATGCTGAGCTCACTATTTGCCCAAGTGTCTAAAGGCGCCTCACTGGGGCTTAGATGACGATGCACAGATGGCGTCGGCTGATTGGTACACTCTGGGAATGCAGTCAGCGGCAATTGGCTTTTAGTATGGAATCTTTCTCGGCGCTAAAGAAGCCGGTGTGCTTGGGGTTAAGCTGCAGTTTACCTGTGCAGTGTGCCCGGTGCCTGCCACGCCAGTTCCGGTTTGTCTGTGATATACGGGGGCTGTTGATTTGATTGTGATCTAACTATCGGCAGACCAGTCTTTCAACTTCCGGCTTGAAACTACGCTACAAAAGTGAATGCGGAAGCTCAAATATACTACCCAGCAGCCATCGTATTAATCTAGTAGAACACAAAGAACGATAAACATAGATTGCACTAATAAGATTAAAGTCCAACGATCGCTGCAAATGGAAGGAAATGAGGGTATATCGATATTATAAGCCCTGGGGAACACCGCACCTTTACTACATAATTGTGAAGATGAAAATCTTTAATACGAGGCAATACAGAAACAAGTACCGCGCAATCGCAGGACGAATCAGATATCATGTTTCATGGCAGTGGCTGAACCGTTCAGCCTTGCCGACATCTTTAACATGCGCTTCTCGCTCCTCGACGATGATCTCAACTACACACCGTTATGGATGAGCGGCATCGTCCTTTACGTCGAAATGACTTTGAAGTTGCAATCATTTGCACTTTACCACTGGAAGCAAACGCTGTGCTCTGCTCATTAGACGAGATCTGGCATGATGCTCTCAATACCTATGGCAGGGCTGTGGGCGATAATAACGCCTACGATTTTGGAAGGTGTGGCAGACACAGCGTGGTTGTCGTTACCTTACCTGGAATGGGAAAGGTATCAGCATCTACTGCAGCTGCTTGTCTCAGGATGAGCTTCAGTTCAATTAAGCTTGCCTTGCTCGTCGGAATCTGCGGTGCAGTCCCCCGTACCGGCCGCACGGAGATTATCCTCGGCGACGTGGTTATCAGCCAGAGCATTATTGAGTTGGATCGTGGTCGCCAGTACCCCAACGGCTTCAGAAGAAAGGACACCATCCTGGACTCTCACGGGCGTCCTAATGAAGACATCTTGGGGCTGCTGCAACGTTGGAATGCAACCTTTCACCTGAAAAGTCTACAAAAGAAAACAACGGAAAATCTCAAAGCCCTTTTACAGCACCCATATGCCGAGGCACGGTACCCCGGCGCAACTGAGGACAAGCTCTTTGAACGCGACTGTATCCATCAACACCATTTCGGCTGCGGGGTCTGCAATATGTCAGCGGCACCAGACTCAGTATGCGAAGCAGCTCTAACAGCTGCCTGTGATGAGCTTCAATGCGATGAAAGCAGATTAGTCCCGCGTACTCGGTTACTCGAAAGAGGTACAGACTGCGAGATCCCGACTCCGCTAATACACTTTGGCCTGATTGGCACTGCGGACACGGTTCAGAAGTCAGCGGCGCACAGGGATGAGCATGCAGAGCTAGAGGGTGTGATAGCGTTCGAGATGGAAGGGGCTGGGGTCTGGAACAAGTTCAATTGTCTGATAATCAAGGGCGTGTGTGACTACGCTGACAGTCATAAGAACAAGAAATGGCAGACCTATGCAGCCGCAGTTGCTGCGTCAGTTGCAAAGGAGATTTTGGCGCAGTACGTATCACACGACCGGCCGTCACAGCCGGGAACGCCGAATGGTGAGGCCATTTCCACCCGTTTAATTGCCGTCTTTCACTCACGGAAGGGTAGGTAGATCCGGATATTCTACACAACATTCCGTGATTTCTCGTGGTCGGTTAGCGCTTCAAGTAGTCCCCGACTGGTTACCCAATGATATGTTTCACAGGGTCACCAAGCACTTTAAAGAGGGCCTACAAAAGGAGCAGTTGGACAGCTTCAAGCCCACAGACCTTCGTGCTTTGAAAAAAGAGCTGAAGAAGATCCAGGATGAACAGGGGCAATCGCACTCACTGAGGAATCTTCGGCGGATTGAGCGCTTTATTCAAGCCAATGAGCAGATTGGGACCGTGCTTGAGGATATCCTAGGTACTAGCGACGAGATGTATCTCATTTGGGGGCCAGTAAAGGCCTTACTGCAGGTATGAGTCTCTCATAGCCTCTCTACATTCTTGTCTAATGTGGCGCTAGGTAGCAAAAAGTAACGTGGAACTATTCGATACGCTCCTGGCAGCCTACGAGAACATTGGCAATGAACTGCCAAAGCTTGGTGCTTACCGAGACTTGTTCAAGCAACATGTGGGCTTGCAACGGGTACTAGCAAGAGTATTTGCCCTCATCCTGGAATTTCATGAGAATGCGATTAAATTATACTCCGGGAGAGGTGGGATATCACGGTTCCTACTTGATGAAGGATACTGACTTTCCTCACTACAGCCCTAAGAACCGTATTTCGACCACTCTGGAAGGACTTCGAAACAACACTATTTGATCTCATAGTGCGTGAAACCGGCTCCCATAAGATAATGATTGAAGATGAGATAATGGCCTTATACAGCCACCCGGGACACTGTGTAATGAATGCGCAGGAAATCCGAGACCACCTCGAGAGCACAAGCAACAACATGCGCTTATCCAAGCAGGAGCATCAAAAGGCACGAGAGAAGATGTACGATGTGGTCAGATGCTGGATTGCAGGCGCTGCAGGGGTTTCAGGTGTCGAAGACGTTGCAGACGTCATAGGTGCCGAGACCGAGAGTGATCACAACAACATCTGTCGTGACCGAAGCTTTTACCCCGGTAGCGGTAGCTGGATTCTGGACAACGAGAAGGTCAAAAGATGGCTATCTCCGGAGCCGGAGCAGTCGTCCAACTCTATGCTATGGATCAATGGGCGTCCAGGGACAGGTACTACTCAATACACCTTGCGTCCTTGTACACAACTCTCTAACGCATGCACACACCAGGGAAAACCTATTTAGCATCGATCATAATTGAGACTTCCTTGGAGGATTCCTCGTCGGTCACATGCTACTTTTACTGCAAGGAAAAGGTAAAGTCGAGAAACTCTGCGATTGCAGTACTCCGTGGTATTCTCTTGCAACTTGCACGTCAGCACCGCGAATTGACCCCTTACTGCCATGCAAAGATCAAGAGTTCTGGTAGCCTCATGTTGTCGGACCTATCCACGGCAAGTGGTATTCTGGAGGTATTCTGTGAAAGGATATCTCGATTGAATGTGGTAATAGACGGAATTGACGAGTGTGAAGAGCAGAGAAAGGACTTGATTGACATATTTAGAATCTTGGTCAGGAAAAACGAAACCTACGCGAAAGGAAAACTTCGTGTCCTTTTTTTAAGTCGGCCCATGAATGAAGTCAAAAACGCCATACCGGAGGCTGACATGTTTGCTCTGGAACCGGACCACAACAGGCAAGACATCCAAAGGTATTGTGAACACAGGAAGCGCGAGTTTCAAAAGTTTGGGTTTACCAATGAGTACCTCAAAGATGTTGTGCAGATTATTTGTACAAGGGCCGATGGTAAAAGTGGAAAGTGGATCCTGAAATATATGGTGACTTCTAACATTTTTATAGGGATGTTCCTGTTTGCTAAGCTGGTCATGAACAACTTGAAAGAACAACCAACGAGGGAAGACTTTCGTATTGAGACCACCGCTGCGATATTGCCCAGTGAGATCGACCAAGCGTACGTGGCCCTCTTCTGCCAGCGCCTGCATGTCCGTTGCATAGTCCGTCCTTGGCTAACCGCTGGGTAGATATGCCCGAATCATGGAGCGCCTCTCGCGTGACCTCGGTTCAAAACAATATGAATATACAGAATTGTTGCTCGGCTGGTTAGTATGCTCGAAGAGGCCTCTAAAGTGGACAGAAATCCAAGTGGCGCTATCCACCGATATTAAGACATGGGGCCGCTCGAGTGAAGTGAATCCGGACCGCAGACTGGAAGACGATGTTCAAGAATTGTGCGGATCCCTGGTTCAGGTGCTCCAGGGCAACCGGGTCGAGCTTGTCCACAGCACCGCCAGACTGTAACAAATCTCTCTTCTCTCTTCTAATAAAGCCAGACACTAACATGAAACTAGGTTCATAGTCCAGAAAAGCAATATACGGATATCTTCAGCGGAATGTGACCTCGCCCTTCGCTGCCTGCGGTATCTTAGTCTTGACATCTTTAAGCCTGATATTTCCGCCCAAAGCCTCCGGGAGAATGCTCTGAGTGGTGACTTTGGCTTCCAGGATTATGCGGTGTCAGCCTGGTTTCTGCATATAGGGACATTGATAGAGAAGAAACATGATGTCCTGGAAGGGATCATCGACAGCCAAGACCGGGTCGCAAGAATATCCCGAGAGCTCGAGCATTTCGTGAGCTTCTATCAAGCAAGCTTTCCACTGCACGACAACAACATTCTGGAGCAAGCATGGATAGATTGTGAATTCTTCCAACAGTATCCCTTTTATAATAACCTTGTCAGAATCTGGAACCATATCTGCGGCGCCCAAAGGGGAGACTTGGAATCGCGCAACGATGTGAGCATTCCTCTGCTTAGGAAAACGCTGGCTCGCAACCGGAAGCTGCTGGAAGACCTAAGCACAGATGATACAGTTGCTCTCTCCAGACTCTATGATGAATACCCCTTCCGGTGCCCTAAGGTGCTGTGCTTTTATTTCCACGAGGGTTTTAAGAATGCGATGGCCCGTGATAACCATGTCGATCATCACAACCGACCATACCGTTGCACAGTAGAGAGCTGTACAATGAACGGAATGGGATTTGCCGAAAAAAGCCGACTTACGGCACACACGAAGAGATTTCATCCCGAGGAGCGAGATCTGGGCGAAACGTTCACACCTTACAACCGGGCGAGGCCAGTAGGCGCCCGATATGAATGTCCTGTGTGCAAAAAACGCCTCGTGAGAAAGAATATTTTGGAGGACCACCAGAGAATTCATACCGGTGAGAAACCATTTCGTTGTTCTGAGTGTGGGAAGGGGTTTGCTAGGAATTATGACAAGAAACGACATGAGAAAACCCACGAGAGACGACGAAGATAGAACGCTCACTAGAGTCTTAGCACATATCTATTTCTAAACCTGAATTTTCATAATTTCTTTATCAGTGCACTTCCATGGCCCCTGTTTTATAGTTGAGAGCCTCTCATATCTAAAGCCTAGATTACTTTTGACGCATCTTCGAAAGAACATCTCAATATGCGACAGTCAACAATTATCCCGTAATTAAGTCTGATTACAGCCGCTTAGACTCAAGTAGTAAGGCATCACTCGATACCTTTTCATCATGAAAGAATTACATAATACCAACGCCCCTTCTGAGGCCTAAAACTGCAGTGAGGTCACCATTGGACCATTGGCAAGCAGCCCCTTAAAACACTCACATGAAATGCAGTGATCCTGGCGTGTAGCTCTCATATGAATGATCCTTAGTGGCAATATCTCGTCAAAGGCTTATCCAGATCCTCACCCAGTCTCTGTACAGTGACCTACAGTTGTAGTACGTATCTGGAAATTTGAGTTTACTCATGAAATTACCCATAATTTCCACTCAATCAGGTATAGCTATGTACGACATAGTTATTTTACAATAATTTGATATAGCCCGCCCAGAAGCAGTGGGCTCACTATGTACCACGGAAGTGCCAATACGAATTGTGACGTGTTTATTGGACGATACAGCCATACCAACATCGTCTAGGGGACTACAATTGCAGTGATACGGGGAATAAGCAGTGAGCACCCGATAGGTGGGAAGGAATGGACATCCTCTCTTGGGAACTAAAAGTGCAGTGCAGACAACAGACCAGCCAGTGATAATTTAGTGTAGAATTAAGCAAGTTTCCTAGTATTTATATTCTTAGTTTAATTGGATGGAATAGCGGATGTAATCCTCGCCTGAGAACTCATCGCTTCACAGGCCTAGTGGGTGTGGGACCGTGGGTCAGCCCCAGCTCAATGACAATCCCAGCTTGATAAAAAAGGGTTAGAAATAAAGCTATTCAGAACTTATATTTCCTACTATTCTATTAAATACTATAGTATTTCAATATCATATTAATGCATAGATAGGAGGACTTTTTCCATTCATCCCTGAATTCTTATCACCTATCTAAGCTTTCTATCTCTATTGTAGATGCTTGGATGCTTGAGCAGCTTGACTATTGGAAAGAGGCTCTAAGATACGGGGATAAATATTAGAAGTTACCAGTATCTTCACCTGTCAAGTCGATCAACTCAAGTTGAACTTCAGCTTGAGCACCTAGCTCCCTGAGCTGGTGCCTCAGCCTAGGGCACCAGTCGTCGGGCTCATCATCTAACAGACTTATTACTAGAGAAATACGACAAAGATGCGGCGTGTATGCTTTCCAATCTTTCAGCCATGTTTGAAGCACGCCTAGAATGGTGGAATGCTCCCACTCCCATTGAGGCCATTCTGGTGCCATTAGGTCAGCATTTTGGTACCTCAAGTCGTCCGTGATCACCAGAAATTCAATATTTCTTGGCATCAGATCCTGCCATCGTTCTGTTGTCCCTGGCACGAACCCTACCAGGAATGGCCATGGGACTTGAAGTCTTCTGAGCATGTCAAAATTGACCATCGCATGCAACGAGCCCTCCATCTTTATACCAGGAAGGAATTGATCATTGCCTCCGATATCGACATCGGCTGAGACTGTCAAATCTGCCAGAGTGCCTCGAACATGACTTATCGCGGCAGCAAACCGATCAAGATCGACGATAGGCGTAGTGAACCGATCTCTGACACCGTAATCGTAATACCATTGCCAACGAAGGGCCTCAACGTTCTAGGTGACTGCGAGCAGTTTACCGAGATATGATTCCCGGACAGTGGTCAAATCAAGTGAAATAAGTTTCGATGGTACAGGTAAGTGTGCTGCAGGCCACGTAAATTCAATCGGGTTCTCAATGGAGGCTGACATGCGTTGAACACTCGGCAGATATAGGAATGGCAAGATATCTGTTGTATTTTTGACCTTCTTATCGCGCGCTTTGTCCTCACCATTAGGGTATAAGAAAGAAATATCTTGTAGATGCCGAAAGTCGGGCAGACTAGAAATTCCGGGCTCGCAGATGGCTGATCGGAGTACCATACCGATTAGTGCAGTCTGTCGAGTGAAGTCATCGGCAAGGTACAAATATTTTAAATTTGAGAGCTGTGCTAATAGGAGAGCAACAAAAGCATCTATTGTACCTTGGCGTAATTCCTGTATCCAAAGGTCGCTATAGGGCACTCCACTTCCCCTGATGAATGTGATTATTTGGTCCAGTTCAGCGTCAGAGACCGGAATTTTAGGAATTTTCCATCGAAATTTCTCTACTAATAGGTAGGTGTCGCCCTCCAAGTGGACGTTTGTGATGTAAGCAGCCAGCTGAGGCCTGGATAAGATCGTCCGTAAGAGTTGAGTGATTGGGGGAGGAACGTGAGGGCGAGCTTTTCGCCAAGTCATTTGAATTTTCGAGTAGAGGAGTGGCTCAACGATTGTGCGGAAATCCTTATTGACAAGACATAGTGCATGGAGCTCAGGTCGTGATAGTAACTTGAATATCAAGTACAATATTTCCGCCGGGCAGCTGCCAAGACCGGTTGCCACCTGATGTTTCTAGTCACTAACATCAGCAATAGCCCTGAGAATACCCACATGAACGACCTACAGGTTCCATAGCCAGTAACAGCAGTAGTGTATGTTCACTGCTCTATTATGTATGCGTACGCAGGTTAAGGTGTCTGAAGACTGAGGCAAAGAAAAACTGAAAAGTCAGAAAGGTGTCCTTATGAAACCTCAGCAATAATAGCTGTAACCCTAACTTTTAGTGTACAGGATGCATTAAATCGCTGCTCAGTACTCCCCACTCATGGATCCACCAGGCTCAACCTCATTTGCAGTCGAATGTCGAATCGCTCATCTTTCCTAATTAGGAAAGGTCCATATAGATTTTCTATAAATAATATAACTTTAGTACTAATGAAAATAATAAAACACCGTAGTTTAGTTCTGCTGTATGAGGTGGTGGGGTTGGTGCTGGGTCATTCTTGTACGATTGGTTCTTTTTCGAGTTTTCGGATCTCAGGGAGGGGATCTGAAGGTTTCCTGGAGATAGTGGGAAGGTAGAAGTGACGATTGATAAAGATCCCAAAGCAATTGCCTACATTCTAAGACTGTCTGAACTCCTTCTGTGGGCCATTGATGTATCTCGCGTTTCTCAAGGCTATACCGTATGTGGTAGATCGAGACGTGTTCCGGCCAAAAGTCCTATGGTTCTTGTATAACTCGAAAGAAATAGTCCCACTTGTATTCAGCTCTTTGCTGACTTCTCCGTCGTTGTCTCCAAAGATCGCACCCATGCGATAGCGCACTCGACAGCCACACAATGACGTACAGTCTGCGTCCAACCGTACCAGACGATGATCTTGTGTCGCAATAACATCACGAGGATGTTTGTTAATAAGCGTTGCTAGAAATTCAGATATGGTTTCTCATCATTTCAGATATGCTCTTCTTCTGTCCGCGTCAGATATCGTTTAATTAAATCAATTTGGTTCTCGGAATGCTGCGGTCCATTCATCCATCGTACCGATTGCAGAAGCGCCACATTATCCCGTCTAATACCGATCAGGAATACCAGGATCTTTTTTGGCACTCAGAAGATGAAAGAATTGAGGCTGTATAGTACCCGTCGCGCCTCGTCGTAGGCCAGATGACTGACAGCCAGCAGAGCCAGAAGGTTGTTTTCAGGGTTGCGCCGAAGCCAGATCCCTTGCCGAATTGTGTAAACAAACGATGTCAACATTCGTTTTCTAAACGTGATCTTGCCAAAGCAGAGAACGAACTTGTATATAATGGATCGAAGTTCTAGATTGGACATATTAGCGAATCCGCCCCCTTCGTGACAACAACGCGGCGGAGCGCCGATTCTTTCTCTCAACAGTGAATTACCGACCAAAAGGGAGTCAAAGAAAAGGAAATTGTCCCTTTCGCTGCCAGACTTTAACCGTTTCCTCTTTAAATTGGAATAGCCCTCCTCGATCTCGGTGCCGTCTCCAGGTGCTTTTCTGTGAATCACTATTTAGAACATCGTCGTGCTTTGAATAAATAACATGTTCAATAAAATTAAATCGCCGGTTGATAATCTTGGAGCAAACTGGACATTGATACTGGCACTCTTTTCCTTTGTCACGGTCGAGGATCCTTTCAATCTTCAACATGTCGTGGATTCCATCTGCGGGTATTCGCAGATGTCCCGTGTAGCAGCGTAGGTGGTCACGGAGGCTGGTCTTGTGCACGTATTGCTTTTGGCAGAACGTACAGACTTGCGCTTGCCAGGGCAAACTGCTGTGGGAGCTTTTATGATTGTCTTTGTTGATACCGAGGCATTTCCAAGTCAAGGTTCGTGATGACGAAAGTTTAAGGATGTGGTAATTCTCACGCCATGATTCGGATTTACATCTCTAAGGCTCTGCCGCAGGCATCAACCGTTGCCTAATTAAGTAAATTGCTCAGGTACTCACCGCCCTGCAGATCCAGATCCCTTTCGTTCAACTGCAGGCAATATGAAGCTATGGAGGACTTGCATTCTTCAATTGAACCCTAAATCATGCCAAGATCTACTAACCTAGATCAGATATAACATGTCTAGACAGTATCTGATTAGTTAAGATACTGGATGCCCGGGTGGGCTATCCAAAATAGGTAAGAATTTCCATAACTACAATGATAGCTAAGGTAGTGACGAATTAAGCATCCACGACCCCAGGGTCCAGAAACAGTAAATGGAATGTAAAAAAAAAAAGATTCATTCTGACATGGCTAAATACTGCTAAAACAAGGTGCTAAATTCTAAATCATCATCATTAAATTCAATGCCCAAAAGTAATGCAATGGCAAATTCTATTACGAATGGATTTCTTTCCCTTTTCCGGCGGCCACCAGCCCCCCTAGACAGCGATTGCCGTGGCAAGATTAGCATTGAGGCTGTCTTTCAAGTCGTCCTTCTCGGTGTAGCTGTCCATTGGTGTGGGGAAAGCGAAGGTGTCTTGAGTGACGGTAGAATCCCGGGGAATATTCCGCTGAGCGGGCCAGATCTCGTGGCCGGCGGCGTCTTCCTTCTTGCTGTGTTCAGTGACGACCTCGCGAACGGTCTTCTGGAAGTGGAGAGGACCCATCTCCATCTCGGGGTGGAGCAGGCCGTTGACAAAGACACCGGCGTTCAGATTCTTCTGCGTGTGGATGCAGAGGTATTTGTCTTCAGACATGATTCGCTTGTACATGTCGCTGATAATGGTGAACTGCTCATCGCTAGCGTCCTTGTGCCGATAGACTTCGTAGCGCATGACCGACTTGGTGGGGCTCACAGGGGTAAACCGCTGCATGAAGAAGAAGTGTGGACTGGAAGAATAATTAGTAACTGTCTAAACTTGATGAGAGGAAGGCACTTACGAGACGTTGAAAGACGCATTAGGCCAGAAGTAGGTAGTAGCGATCCGGAAGCCCTTGTCAATCTGGTCCTGTCGCTGGGCACCGTAGTGCTGGATGTGGCCAGCTTTGGTCTTGACATAGTACGAGTTGAGATCGGCGATGGTAGGGATGTCGGGGTGAGCGACTTGGCAGTGGTAGCACTCATTGTAGTTATCGGCGAGAATCTTCCAGTTGAAGTCGCCTTCCATGTCCCATGTGTGGTCGAAGTTGTATTCATCAAAGTTGTAGTGCTGGAATCGGGGCTGCTCGTCGACTCCCTCGAAGTCGTCCTTCCAAGCTACCTCGGGCGTCTCGCCAGCATCGAGGTTGACCCAGACGAAGCCGTTTTTGTCAATGTGCGTGTGAGCGGGGGCGAGATCGCTGCTGTGGCAAGCCTTGATGTTTCCTTGGTGATCCTTCATGACAACGAATTCGTAGCCAGCGGCGTCATACTGGACCCAGTCACCAAGGTTCGGGACGCGGGCCTTGTGCGTGGTGAGAAGCCACTTGCGGGAGAAGATAGATCGCCGTTCAAGCTGGTACATGGCCTGAGAGGTGTACCAGGAAGCGGGCAGAGCACGGATAGGAGTTTTCTCCTCCTCCTTGACCGCCGTAGCGGAAGTACCAAAGAAGTTCCTCAAGAAAGACATTGTGAAGATGTTTTTTGTTATTAGGATAACTAGAGAGATTGAGACTCTGATAGTTGGATTTTTGCTTTGGAGTTGCTGTTGATTACACTTGATCTCGGAGATGTCTGCCCTTCTATATAGCTATCTCAATCATACTGACACGGAGCTCAAGAAACCCCATCGGACCCATATCCAGGTAATCACACCCGATACCGATGCCCTATCCATGACAATCAGGTGGCCAATTCCAACGGGAGATAGAGCTAGGTGCCGGTCAGGTGATCGGTAGGTTCAACAACGGGACCGAACCGAATGGCTTAAAGGTTATCAAGCACCCCCTGCCGTAAAGCCCAAAGAGTCCAGCCCACGCGTGGTTCCCCACCATTGGCTCTCCAGAGTCCTATCTTGATCTAGAATCACGAATGGATCCGTCCCCGGCGGTTCGGTGGAAACCCGTTCCACCCCCGGCGGTTTAAACATACCATAAATGGTAGTATTTATCATGAACCGTTCCCCAGACCGGCGGCCAACCTCAAATCCGGTTTTGCGGGGACAAGCCGCAAGGTGCTCCTAACAACCAGAGTGAATGATCAGGTTACTGCATACACCCAATGGCGATGGCGATGACAATGCCCGTGCCGTATTAGTAGTCACGAGAACCATCAGGGGCTGAGAGGCTGCAGAAGCCATGGCCTTAGGTGTGTCTAAAATAGATTCCGGGGTAGATAACCGTATCAGTTCTGATTGGTATGCGGTCGCGCCTACTATCTCGGAGAGCTTAAGTGTGATACGAAAGAAGATATGGTAAGTATGAGTCCCTTGTGTTTCCCATAATCACCGTTCTTTTAGTTCTCAGGGCACCAAAATGCCATTTTCATACATGATTGAAGCTTCAACTAGGTAACTGTGCTAGGGGCTACAGATTACGTCTGAACACTGTGGCGATACCTGGCCGGACTCCGGGCCCTGGTGCAGGGAGAGTTTACTGTAATTACATCAAAATGATCTAACACCAATCAAGGGAAGTATGCAACCTTGGCCCCTTGAGAGCTGATCTTACAGCACGGTTAACATTCCAGATCCTTCTCCTCCGATGTTCCAGGAGTTCTCGAATGTGATTGCTGGTGATGCAAGAATACTTCATGAGGGTAAGAACGTTCACGTGAGGGACGCTTCCAGCGAACCACATGTTTCTATTACATAGTCAATAACTTAGGGCATAAGGGCATTCAGCACAGCCGGTGGCTTTTAGTTTGGCAAGAGTATGTCGTCTAAAAAGTCTGTTTTGGTGCTAACTAGAACTCGACGCCTGAGCAAGGTGTAGGTGCACTGGTAACTATACCAGGCGATAGGGGTATGGCATTTTGGTACCCTCTTCTGGGGGACGCTTTGGCTCAAATTGTACAATAAGTGCACGTCTGCTTCGTACACATCATTGCCTCGAACTGGTGCTCCACAGGAATGTCGCAAGTCCTACCTGGTGGGTCCATATGATGACATTTAACCAATTCAGCTTCCCAGCCAGTCATATAGCCTTTACAATCTATAGTGATGCTCAGGATTCTAGCAAGCTATAAACTGACCTGAGAGATTTTACCAGTGTCTCTGAATCATTGTCGATGCTCCGCGTTGAAGGCTTACTCGTGCTGCAACAGCGTGGCTGTCAAGTGGCTCCTCATGACAGTCAACATGGGTCCCATGTTTAAGGCTGTAAAGGGCTTTTCTTTTTCCTTCTCTTTTCTTTTGCCTTTATTAGTAAATAAAAAGTTCTGACCTTACCGAGAAAAGGCACGTTTGGAGAGAGAAACTGATACTAACCCCATCGAGTATTTTTTTTTCAGCCAGTAACGGGGTAGTCTTCAATTAATTTTTGTATTTTGTGTCTCAAATTGTGTAATGATAAACCGGATTTGAATCTAGATAGAACCGTCCTGGGCGTCCCATAACCTGTCTCAAATGGTGTGCAAGCTAGTCAAGAGTTGTATAGCCTTCACCACGATGAGGCGCTTCATCCCTCTCAGCCGTCTTGGTTACTTGTGTAACACGCATCGGCCTGAATGGAATACCTGTGCCTGGTAGTTAATTTCCCACTCATTATATAAGCAATATGTAAGATAACTATCCCGTGATTTGCCGATGATTGTGCAACCAGATCACCCTTTGATCAGGAGGTTATACGTATAGATACAGACCAGCGAGGTAATCCGGCTGTCGTACTGGTAGAGGTATTGCAGCCTTTTCTTTACCATATGGGAACTAATTGAATTAGATCTTTTTGATTGGCCCCCGAAACAGCTCAGCCAACGTTATACAAAGAGAGAGCAATTTCTAGATGTTGTCCCTACACCGTTGCCCGGTACACCCGGCACGCTTGGCTCCAGGTTCAATATGATATCCACATTATTGAGCTCAGGAGCGACCCTAGCTGGCTAAAGTGATTGGAATAATAAAAATTAGAAGCACCCAGGCGTATTTAAATCAGCTGAGCGAGGTCATTGTAGGAGTGCTTTAATGACTATTCAATTACCTTGACTTTCGGCTCTACTGGTGTCTGACCACCATGCAAAAGGTATGAAGGTTATTGTTACAGGAAAGCAAATCCTAGTGATATTTTTGATATTGTCCCGTAATTCAACGTTTTGCAATTAACTCGTCAGTATGTACAAAGCAAATTATTTACATCTAGATTTATCACATGATTAGGATTCGTAGATAACCGTTTATCCGGGCCAAAGGCACCGCTCTTGTCACCGCCTCCTTCTCTTGCTGTATACGCAGAATGCTTTTCGATATTTGGTTTTTTTTATTGTCCTGATCTCCGATCCGATAGAAGGACAGTATATGTTGCAAACAAGCTAATCCTGATTATGCTCCGATATGGTAGTGCTCTAGCCAAGATCGACATGGCGTTGCACGCCTTGTGATTACTATCCGAGTGGGCTCTCGCCAGGCGTGATAGCCAATAAGGTGTGCATATAACTCGGTCCGGTGGATAGGATGAAATTGCCGACGCTAAAGGGGTCCTTGAATGTGTTACTATTCATAGCACCCGGTCTTCCAACGGTCATCAGCATCTGTCCTCCCTCAAAATGCCAGTGTTGGCTGCCTCGGACCGCCAGCGATCGTACAGACCTAGAACCAAGAGAGGCTGTTCAACTTGCAAGTAAGTTGACCGACATTCCTCGATCTCCTATTAATTCCCATTCACTGTCATTTGTTGGGACTGGTTGCAATGACTGTTGTTCTGGATCTGACTGACTGTCGCATAGAAGTAAGACAGATCTGGTATCGTAGACCGTGGGATTCCACATACTAATCTGGACCACGTAGAGCGACGCATCAAATGTGACGAAGCCAGGCCCCATTGTTTGAAGTGCACATCAACGGGTCGCAAATGCGACGGGTATGAGACGCCAAGTCCCCCGCCTCCCCAGCCGAACACATGTCTCCGCCTACCCTATGTCTACTCCCAGACCCTGCAGTACTCGGGTAATACGCGGGAAACCAGATCGTTCCAGTTCTTCTATGAACGTACCGTTCCTTCGTTGGCGGGGCTTTGTGGGTCCGAGTTTTGGTCAGGACTTGTGTTGCGGGTCAGCCAGCATGAGACCGCCGTTTACCATGCGTTGATCGCATTAGGATCCTTGCACGAGAACTTCGAGAACGGCCACTGGCTGAGCCAACGAGGGATTGACACCTTCGCCGTTCAACAATATATGTCCGCCATAAGGGCGCTCTTGGGATCTTCGAACTCGTCGCCCTGCGTTAGTCCGGGCCTGCCAGCGGGCTCCCCACGAAGTCTAACAGTGGATGTTTGTTTAATCTCGTGCATTTTGTTTATCTTTATTGAGGTAGGCATGGCGTCTCTTAGTCTGAGCTCGATTCAACTAACCGTCATAGATAATGTCTGGCCATTACGTGTCGGCCGTCAGTCATGTTCGAAGTGGGATGAAAATTCTCAAGGATGTTCACGAGGACCCCCATTCAGGGACTTACCACCACCCGTCCTTGAAGCCATCGACAGTCACAAGCTTGGAAATGGACCACTTGCGGAGGATCCTCAACCGCCTCCAAGATCAGGCTCTAACCTTGGTACGTCAATCTGCGTCCCGTACACGGTTGACGATTGATTCTAATTATATAGACACGGACTGACGCGGACAAAGCTCTGAGGGATGAATTAAAGGTGGTGGGAAGCCGCCACGCCGAAATCCCCGAATGCTTTCTCTCCATATCAGATGCTCATGAATGCTTCGAATACCATGTGAGCCGACTATCTCAGGAGTATTCGGCAATGGAGTCAAACAAAGCAGGCATGACTTTGGACAAGTCTGTCAATTTCATGCAGCGAGCCGAAGCCCTTATGGACAAGTGGTCGGCCGCCCTGTATCGTTTTGAGGAGTCTCGTGGTTCTCAGCTCACCTACAGGGATTCCATCGGTTTGAAGACCCTACGAATCTATCAATGCTGGCGACTGGTAATGTTAGATCGGGCCAAGAGCGGAGTCACGGATCTTGAGTCGTGGGATAAGTACAACTCTACGTTTCAGATGATTGTCTCGTTGGCAGCGGCAGTGGTCAACACGACTGATACCGATGCACCCATATCGACGACATCTTTGTTGCCGTCTGATTCTTTCAGTGAAGGTTGTAAGAGGCCCTCCTTCTCCCTGGATATGGGGATCATATGTCCCCTATACGACGTGGCTACCCTATGCCGTGACCCCTTTATCCGCCGAGAGGCCGTCAAGGTGCTCCGGTCCGCCTCTCGCCAGGAAGGTCTTCTCAATAGTCACCTGTGCGCTGTCGTCGCGGAACGTGTGATCGAGCTGGAAGAGACAGCCGCCTTACGGAGCGGCACAGACGATCAGAGGTGTCTCGCATCTGCCGCATCACACCTGCGGGGTCTAAATTCAAACAGCCAAACTGAGGTTTCCAGCCAGCACATCACGAGGTCGTCCGAGGTGCCTCATGCTGCGCGATTCGTCTATGCTTACCCCAATTTTGATCCTCTTTATAAACAGGCCTTTCTGGTCCTGGCCGCTGACCAGGCTGGGGAGAATCATACCAAGATCCCCTTACCAGCCGTGACTGCTATGCTGGATATGGAGTAGCACTCTGCCCTGAATGCTCACTTATATTCCTCAGCTGTTGAACCTCTTCTTCGCTAAAGTGTCCTGGCTAGTCATGCTGATACCTATGAGCTGGATAAAGACGATACACAGAGATAACGACTCCACATTTTCGAATCGCCAAGGAATGTCATCTACGTTACCATGTTCCCTCCTCCATTACGGTCCCATTGTCATAGTAGTTGAAAAACTAGAGCCCCGGAAATCTTCCATAGCACACTTTGTCATACTGGAAAGACAAACTTGTGTATTATGCACCGTGTGTTTTGTCCAGATGTGATCGTCATTCCCAACGGCGTCATTGACGTATTTATCGTGGAGCTGCTTCAGATCCACGGCATTTATTCCCACTGGACTAAAGTCTACTTTTATGTAACACCAGGTGGGGATTTGTCCGTGGAAAAGTAACTCTAACACGTTCAGGTCGCTGAGTATGGGGGCAAAGAAACTCTTTGGTGCGGTCTTGAGGAAGCCTATCGCTTCTATCCCGTAACAACTTGTCCAGCTCAAGTGTTATGAACCGTGACTACTTGAATGGCCATTCATGTGGACTAAGCAGAAACTGAGGATACCAGCAAAATCTCTGAAACTCGCCCCATTGAACTCTTTGTTAGGGGAATATAGCCAATGTAACGAGTCGTTGCCCAGTACCTCAGCCCGGCTTGGCCACGAAAGTTAAAAAAATAAATAAATATTTAATAACAACAAGGAAATATCTAAGCTAGGCATAGTATAATACCTAAGTTAAATAACTCAGAGCGACATTGAGGGGTACAATTCACCCTTACTTATAACACGAGGTGGAGGACTGACCAGGTAGTCCTCCTATTGCTTTCTACATTTTGTCTTGACATTACCATAAACCATTGCTTTACTCAGCTAAGATGCGACAGATATTTATCATAATCGCTCTCTTCCTAGCAGGATTCGCGGCTTGTCAAGGCGCGGCTGGGTCCTCCCAGGGAGGCATGCCAGCAAGTTATCCAGAAAGCCCTCCAGGAAGTCCTAAACCAGGTCCTAAAGCTGCCGCCGACAAATCCCAGGCCCCACTTTCTCAGAAGGCATTAATGGAAAAGAGATGCCGTGAGATTAGCATACATGAAGCACCTCGCGATGATTACAGAGGAAGTTTGTATGCTTTTGTGGACACTATCTGCACCAACGACCCCAAGAATGATCCGAACCATCATAAAAACGCTTCGGGGAAGGACCGACATAAGCCGAAAGAGCGGAGTTCGACTGTCAATCTGGACAGGTGTCTTGGTTGGGATAAGAACAATGGCGGGCTTATCAAAGAGATTGAGTATGTACACTTCTCAGGTATAGCAATCATCCTGGTTTATTGACCTGTAGGTCTAGTGGGCATGCAACCTACTATGGACTCTGTTGGGGCTGTCACTACAAGCGAGGTACTAAAGATGGCGAAAATAATCTGTCATGTTGGTGTAAGCACGGTAAGGGTGAAAAGGTACAGGACCCAGCCACAAAGAAATTGGGTATTATGACACAATTTGACTTGGGTAAGCCCCCCCTGCACCATGGATTATATAGCTGTTCTTAACTAAAAGGTTTATAGGTCCCTTGTTAAAAGTCTTCCCAAGTGGCTCTGTAGGGTGCTCTCACTGGGACTATTCATAATGATGTTTTTGTCCGGGATGTTATATGCAATACTCCCCTGGAGTTGGAACCCCTTGTGAAATTATTTGCATTGGAATGGTGGTATTAAACTTTGGCATGATAACTACGTACTCTTTGGCTGCAATGATGTTCAATTGTGGTGAAAAGTAGTAGCGATGTACAGAAAGCACTAGGGTGTAAGGGAATAGCAGAGCTGCTGCGCCAAATAGTTGCAATTGACACCAAAGGATATGTCAGTCTACAACTATGAATAACTCCCAATTGATCCTTCGCGGAGTAGCGTGGAGGAGAAACCAATAACTGGAACAGTAGCCCCCGTTGTCATTTCTTCTGGAAAGGCGCTATAACCCCCTTTTCACAATATGCTCTAGCAACATCTTGTGAAGTATCATCTAATTCATAAGCGGATAGAGAAGGGCTATGGTATCTACATTAGGGTTTCAATACTTATAATCATCCTAGAACAAGCCCAAACCCAAACCCTCTAGGCATCTGAAAGATTCCACATACTATCCCTTTCTGTCGTGAAACGAAGAGCATAAGAATTGTTCGAACGCTGAAGCTTTGCTATAATGTGCAACAAGCTCTCACAAACGCGATTAGTCACTCATCCCGGCTTTGACAGAGTCTTCGATAACAGTGTCAGCGGTGGTGAATGTTATAGCGGAATGAGGGGCCTACGAAAACACTCGCCTTAGAGTATAAGACTAACATGAGATCGGTACAATCAAACATGAATTTCTTTATAAACTTCATAGACTTCAGACTACCAACTAAAAGACTCCTCTAATAGTGTCAATTTTACTGCTGGATTCTCTCTCATCAGCCTCGCTACAACGAGTCGTACCTCGTCCGCCATCCTTGAGGGACCACTGACAATCACGGCGACCTCTGTTCCCGCACACTTAGAGACTTCCTCCCGGAGAATGCGAGAAATATCCATACGACTGTTCTGGAATGTCACGGCGTTTAGTCGATCGAATCGCTCTGCACCAAGCGACACTACCACAGAATCAACCAAGGGCTTACTGCGTACTGCCCAGAACAACCTATGCCACCCCTCGTGGCGCATCAATATGGGCGCTAACGCTGTTACCCCAACACCACCCGCGATCGCAATAATATTGGTCATATCCGAGGCATTCGACCTTGAAAGGGCCACTGGATGGTACGAGGACTCAACAAGAACTGGAAACTTCGATTTGGTGCCGCGGAGATATTTGGTGATGCCCGATTGAGTTCGAATATAAAACACCAACCCTCGTTGGCATGGTGTATTAGATATCTCGGTAAGAGACATCTTGTCCATATTCTCTCCCTTCTCAGTCCAAGATACAGGTAGTCTGCCCTTATCGGTTGCGATTATCGTACTGGACGACCCCGTATCGCCGTCGCAAGAGATATCCGTCATTACCGAGAAAGGATGATTCTCCCAGACTCGCCACGTCAAGGTCGGGAAGTACAGATACACATCACCCTCAGCCGCGATTCCTGGAATCTCCAACTTAATGTATTCATCATCCACGATGGCAACGTGTGCAGTGCGGATCCCATGTCTAGCAAACCGCAGAATGCGCATTCCTCGCTCAAATCCCCAGACTGCCAATGCGATGTATATCCAGTTCTCATACCCCCATTGAAAGTTGTACCGATAGTAGATGTGTAGACAACATCCGACCATCGCTAACAGGAAGAATATCACGTGCCAGGCAAGAAAGAACTCATAGAATCGCTGGCGTACTTGCAACATTGACCCTGGAATGATGATGACCATCGCTAGCGTTGCGATAATACCCCAGTACCAATATGCGAGCTTGCTTTCGCTAGAGTGTTCACCTTGTGCACTGTATATTTGCAAGTATATGGCGGAGTGGAGGCAGGCTTCGATAACGCAAATCACAGCAATCCAGCGGTGTAGTAGCAAGAAGGTTGAGTGAGACCAGTTGGTTAGCCAGAGTAGGATATTGTTACGACTAGAATAGAGAACCAGCAGTGGAATGTTTGCAAAGCTCAGAATCCCAGCGCGGTTACTAACGTATGTGAGGATCTCAACACGGTTGGAAGTGTACCACGCACTGGGGTCAGCTGAGTTGAAGCCTGACGCGCATAGAACCACGTTGATAATTATGAGATAGGCGATAAACAGCGCTTGTCCTCTAGTTGGCATATTGAACGTGTTGAATAAGGGGACTTTGTGTCGGTGGCCAATGAGCGGAGGGGTAACCACGTATGCCTCGAAACTCGTCTGCAATCTAGTGGGAACGGGAATGAAGCGAGCAAATGAGAGCCCAATTGGGATAATTGCGCCAGTTAAAAGAAGGACCAATCTGTGGGGTTTAAAAGAGTAATTTAGCGGTTAGTTTTGTCTATTGGGGCTCTGAACTCACCCATATCTCTCATGTGTTGCTTCTGCTTTCTCGAAGACCGTAAGTGTGCGCCAATTAAGATCGTAAAGCTCTTCTGACACGAGTGAGGCTGACCTCAATACCGTGGATACGTTTGTCGTGATGGTAGGTTTGAAACCGATACTTTGCAGTGCCTGTTGATAAGCCTCTTTGGGCAGTGGCTGGTCTTTTTCACTACCAGCCACATTCATCTCCCAGTATCTTTGCAGTGTAGAGTTAGGCACCATCTGGCAATGGGAGTACATGCAGTACGCGAGGGTCTGCAAGAAAGCATCGTTCGTCGCATAGCATTCTGGCTCCGGGGACTTCTCGACCTTCCATGTAATACCCATGCGCTCATCTGAGCTCGTAGAGCAATTCAAAGGGTTTGTGATTGATGCGCGGCAGGCATGTGCACAAGGAGGTTTGTACATGGATATCCCATATCCAACAAACCCTTTTGCTGCATGCACTGGGCAGACAAGCGCTAGCAACAGAATGCTAGACGTGATAGAATAGATATGATGGAGCATCCTGTCAATTCGATCTGTCTATACCTTTCCCTTCTTTCCAGGTCCATTATTTGCCCAGCCACCCCTTCTGGCAGAGGGTAATGGTGTCTATATATCATATTTTCTGGTAAAAACAACTCTTCAGATGTTTGAGCGGGATCTTTGCTAATTTGTCCAGGACCATGCTTTTCTTGGCAGAGGTAGAGAGGTTTTCGGTTTTATGGCCAAGTATTACAGATATTCCTTTCTAATAATAGGATTGGCCTCCATGCAACTTGCTCCAAGAAAAGGCACGGACCTGTGGACCGTTCTATGGTGGCAGAAACGACAAATTATTGTTGAGTGGAAATGAGCACATTTTCTCCCAATTCCAAGTGGGGTCCACAGGTTAGCGGGCTCAGAAATTTGCGGAATCTTACTCAATTAATTGCTCATAATCTTCTTCATCTTTACCATTTTCGTAGCATCGAGTCGGACAATTTTATGAGACTGATTGGTCCCCAGATCTCAATCTGGCACTAGTTGTGTTTTCTCGTTATCCTAAATTCCAATGCCGCTAGCATAGGCTGGGGTGACATCGACATCAATCTTTGTCTAGATTGCACAGTATCGTCAGTGTTTTCATATATATACCAACGAGCCTCCTGAAACCATGTATTACACCTAGGATGTCACTTCAAGTGGGGGTGGTTTCTGGAATATTTTTCCATCTTCCTATTCATCCCCCATTAGAAAATCCTTTGCTCCTTAGGGACCACTTACGAGTCAGGGTTTGCATTCTTTTATACCGGATCAAATTAGATTCGTCATTGTACGAGGGCCATTTAGCCTTGGTTAACATGCTCCAATGAGATCCGCTAGATACCCTAGGACCCAGCATATATCATTTGGAGAATAGTCAAATAGTATCTTCTAGCCCTATCGCACCAGAATGGTTCTGGACTCCTGATACCCGCTACGGCTTAGACATCAAGGTCCATGCTCAAGAAACGCATTGGCGTATTCTTCACCCAGTAACCGTTCACTTTCCATATTTGTCCTCGATTTCCAGAGACATTGAGTCCTCGGCTTCACAAAGCCGGCCACGACTATGTCGAACAATCACAAAGGCCTCGATACTCCTCTCACCTTCATTCCCCTAGCTCGCAGCTCATATGGTGTGATTTTGCAGATCTCGAGCCTTATTATAGCGAAAATAATAAGCGGTATTGAACCTGGTCGGCAGCTACATTGCCGGGTAACGCTCAACACTTAATGCTTGCAACAGAATAACGCCGTAGTATATGACTGGTTATAGCTACGGTTATGAGCATTCAAGGTTCTCCTACAATGGTGAGGTGAAATATATTTTTAAACTAGAGATCTTTAACACTTCGGTGCAGTCTTGGCATATTTATATCTGCAAGTATTGTGAAGGGAGGGTCAAGGTCATTGGGCCAAGTTATATAAGAATAAGACTGCCATTAAACTTTTTTTTGTAATTTACCTTTTCTATATATTTGCTAATGATATGCATAACCAGGGCATTGAAGATCCTACCCTATAACGCAGCCCATTATGAGACATCACATCTCACGTGACGTTCCTGTCCCCCTCGGGCGCCACGACAACCAAGGCAACTTCATGTCCACAGCAACAACTAAGCTGAAGGACTGCCATTGTGAGACACACGATCTACTCGAGTCGGTCTGTACAGACCCAACATCTACCAGTTGGGGCATTTCTGGTTTACTGACTCACTTGCAGAAAGGCCTTTCGATTTGTTTTGGATCAGCCAAGAGCCAAGACTTCATTCGACGTGGTTGGTCAATTAAACCACTCACGTCATCGTTGAATCAATTGATTCTCGTTCGGCCGTCGATCTATCTTGAAAATCAGAGCTATTGTCCGCTACAAAACTACCCTATATCGCCCGATGGCGCGGTAACCTCTGAATCCAAATCAATCGGATGGGGCTAGGAGAGGAACGTGACACGTTTGATTGGCTTATCGCGTTAACGAGGATACGATATCAACGTCACCAGTTGGATCAAGCGTGACATCTGATTTTGCACCGACACGTTGAATTCAATTGTGAGAGCATCCCTCATTGAGAATATGGGAGCATTCATGAGCAGCATGAGTGGCGGTGTTTTCCTACAGACACCTTCAGGTAAGTGTCTCAGTCTTCGGCAACGTCTCTTGGCAGAGACGCTGATATAGGCGTAGTTGTGCCCGCCAACCATTTCACTCCGTTCCGGTTTTGCCAATTAGGCGATATCCAGCTTGGATTCGGTCAGGATGGTTGGAAAAATGACGTGCACAGAATGCAACTAGCCGCAGAGCAAGTCAACGCCGAGGACTTCGACTTCTGTATTGCCGTCGGTGACCTAACCAACAGCCGGTTAGTACAGTTCTCAAGACTCTTGTCTCCAAGAGGCGAACCACTCATCGAGACAGACATCCTCATGAAATCACCGCATTCCAGCAAACATTTCCAAACTTCACGGTGCCCGTCCACCTATTACCAGGAAACCACGACGTCCACGACTTAACCACGCTGAAACAGTTCACCCAGGACTTCAACACGAGTGACCACAGCAGCTTCACGAACAATGGCTATCGGTTTATTCTCCTCAACTCGATCACGATGATCACCGATCTAGCCGAATTCAAAAATCATACGGCAGACGAATGGAGCTGGTTCGAGCAAGAGCTCAAATCAGCCTCCCGCGCAGGCGAAAGGATTGTCGTCGCGCACCACCATCTCCCCTTTGAGGGTAGTGAGGACGAGCCGGACGGGTATTGGACTTTCCCGAACCGTGTGCGTCGCAAGTATCTTGGTCTGATCCGCAGATATGGTGTGCGTCATATCCTTGTTGGACATAGGCATGAGACGAAGAATATCTATCCTGCTGATGGATTCTATACGATATATGTCGTTGCGGGAACGGCGCGGTTCTTTGATGGAAATGGGTTCGGAATCAACTATTTTAATGTCTCATCACGGGATTCAGCGAATGATGTTGCTCAGGAGTATATTCATCTAAAGGGTGTTACGCACATGAAAAGGTCTGAGGGCCAGCCGACTGGGTGTCCGGATATCTTTCAACATGATCAATGAGTTACGGTATAGGTTGGCATGGTGGTGTGTGTTCAGTATGGTGTCCCGTCATGACATGTGTAATGATACAAAGCCCTGAAATATGAAAATGGTTCTTAAGCTATTGAACGGAAACAGATACCTAGGATATAAGACAAAATGCTAAAGGAATACTGGCAAAGCAATGATCTGGTAATATATATACAATCCTTGGTGCTGCCTATACTAAGCAATATGCAATATCTTCCTGAGCTGAAAAGCAGAACGGAAAACAAAAGTGATACTCTCCCAACTTTTCCTGGTATTGATGGTCAAAAATTATCCAAGTCCTGGCGACAAGTCCTTTTATATTCAACCACAGCGTCACCTAACATACTAATAAACGGCCAGGGAGAATCGCCCTGCATGATATGACACCAAACCTCGATAGTGTAGTTGACCAAATCCTCAGGCCGGTTTGACGAAATGTCAGGACACGCACCATTAATAGATATAGAGCCGTCGCGGACGATATCTCGAGTCCATTCAAGGAGCAAATGTTCGTGGTCTGCCATGATTAGTTAGGTTTTCCTTAGCAATTTCTGAATTCATCCACAGGAAGTCGAATTGATCTGCTCAAAACTACAGCAGCTAGGTCGTAGGGAGCGAAATAACAGAAATGGTAAAATTCCGAATGTAAAGTAGGAAAATGAAGACAAACCTGTTAATGACTTAGGACCCATGGAAGTGTGAAATGCTCGAAGCCACTTGTCGAGAAAAACGGAACATTCTAGCCCACATAACGCAGCCTCAATACTCCATAGTGATGCCCTATTGTGTTTGATGTACTGTATACCAAGCCTGACCAGTATACCCATGAAATGGGTCGCATGATGGGCTGCCAATAGTTCATCCCACTCGTGGTTCGCAGATGGTGATGAATGAAGAGCACGGGCGATGGAAGCAACATTCCACGAGAATATCTCTCGAGAATGACTATCGGAGAATTGAGAACAGTTCCGAATGTAGGCAAAGCTGAGCCAAGCGCTTGACATAAAGGGTAATGGCCCATTGGGGTCGAATGGCTCAAGATTGGATTCTGGAGTCCGTTGCCAGTAGAGTGTCCATTTACGCAAAGCGTTACTTGGTAAACATCAGCCATGAGACCTTTCTACATGTTGTCCAATGGGCAATTCAGAGTTTTGGACTCACCGAAAGAGCACTCGGCTATCTGAAGTTGAATTAGACCCTAGGTCTTTGGGGAAAATATGAACCCACACGATGGTTTGTATGAGACCATGCAGCAACGTGTAGTTAGCAACGGGCGTCGGGTTGAGCTCATTGATATCACATGGAGAAGGGGACAGCAAATCCTTTAAAGATGTGTTAAAGTGATTCTGTGTAATCAGGGTATTCTGTCTCAGCAAAGCCCAAGTTGCTGAATCCGGTGCCGTCCATTCTGGACAGGAGCAAGGCAGGCGCAGCTTGATTTCATAACTCCAAATGACTGGTGAAAGGTTATACGCGATACTTTGAACGTTGAGAAAACAGAATGCAAATAGCTTTGCACGTCTTTCCGATTCTAGGCGAGCCCAGGTTTCCCAATGAGTATCGTGTGCTTCCGACGGTTCTTCTAGTCCGCTTAATCTCAAGGCATGGGCGAGCTGACCACGCAATACGAGGGCTTCGTTCCTGATATTCAAGTCCTTATCCCACGCCGCAATGCCCATGAGACAGAGTAAGCATCGGACTTCGTCCATATAATCTCGTTCTACGAAATCATTTCTCGTTCCGTGGTTCATTAGTCGTTCGAGCATACCACGTTCCCTTTGGTGTTGACGCTCTAGTAGTATTGCCTTCGAGACATAGAACATATTAATTGCAGAATTATATTCAAAACGATTAGCTGCTCCGATGGCAAACATGGCTAAAAGAAGTTCCGGCGAGCATGCATCAAACCTAAAAGTTGGAGCATGGGTGAAGGGTGCATATGGATAGAAACCCGTGAAATATCCAGCTAAGAATCGGGTTAAGGAGTCACTGGATGGAAGCTTCCACCCAGGCAGCCCAAAGCCGTTTATTGACTGCAGTAGTGAGTTCCTCTGGTATTCAGCAACTGTAGGATGGGTAAAGTGTGGAACAATTTGGGCTCCTATTTCACGCCGATTATTGGCTAGCTTTACGTGGTGGATGGGAGCATACTAACCTAAAGCTATCTGTGGAGCAGGAAAAATTGTTGGGACTTCGTGAGTTAATTGCGCAGTTTGGTGTGTACTGGATCCTCGGGCAAAGTTGCGAGTGATGGGCCGGTCAGAGTTGTCTGCATTGGCGAACTGTGGCCTCGGTTCAGTAACAATACTTTCCAGTACGGGATCTAGTATAAGTATTAGCTCGGTATAATAGTAGATTCAGTGCTATAACTATGATTTACCGTTCATCTGGAGCATTTCTGTAATGGCTTCGAAACGGCTAGATAGCGGAATGGGCTCAGCCCTCGACGATGTTAGGCCAGCTGCATACGGAACACATCTGCAGGCATACAGACAAACTGCATCTTACCTAGTTGGCTGCCCGTCAAGGGATGGGTTGTCATGGTCCCTTGGTGGGAGGCTGTTTGTATGGTTACCGACCGATGCCTGCGCTGCTGCATTTCTATTGCGCTGCTGAGCTACGCCAGGGCTCTGCGGCTGTTCGCTAATATTGTATAGGGAAGCTGACTGCTGAGGAGAATTACTGGAGGTGCCATGCACAATGCGCTCATGGCGTCTCAAAAGGTCTTGTCTTGAAAAACAAGCTCCACATGGACAGCTAAATGGCTTTTCATGGGTGTCTTGGTCGAAAGGTTGGTATCAAATATCTCAAGTAGTGCATGAATGTACTAACGTCTCCTTGTGTGCCTTTGTAAGTGCTCCAATTTGCGGAATTTGCGGTTACAGAAGTCGCATTGAAATTCTCTTTCCTTGGTCGAGGATCCAGGAGTCATGGACGCCATTGTCGAGCATCCTCCGTTGATGGCCTAGAACAATCAGGTTTGCAACATACTAGCCACGCGAACAATTTCAGACCTTGATATTGTGTGATATCACCCCAGGTCAACTGCACAGGCGTATTTAGCAATTTGGCCGTTGACGAAAAGACCGGCGACGGAATCGGGGAAGGAAGATTCGTGTTCCCTTGGTTGTCCTAATGCCTCAGGCAACTATGATGCTGTAGCCTTGGCATGTTTAACCAAGTGATCATTAAATCTGCTCTTCGACAGTATACAGATATCCTCGCCAACAAGAATATCAGATTCAATGATATAGATCCCAGCGAAATAAGGAAGGTCACTGTAAGAAAGATTCGCCGGTCCAGTACCACGTAGTATCTACCCATCTAGTACTTGAAGAATGCAGGGATGAGTAGTTACGGCTGTAGTCCAGGATATGGAGTGTTTGGTATCCCTTGCCAGATACATTACATCCATAGAGGTGAATGGCTGTTACCATGAAAGTCTGGACGTGTTGTTCGGTTGATAACCTGTCTCCAAAACGCAATCTCCAAATCTCTATCTCCAAATCCCCACACAGTCCAGGTTCTTTGCCGAGCCCCACTCTGTATAGCTTTCTCCATATATGCAATGCCACAATTAACTGTTACTAATTTGTATAGCTACTCTCCTCAAGGTAGCCCAGATTAACTTCCAAGGAGTGAGGTTCAAGATGTGGGATATGACGTAAAATCCGTTACCTCAGCATGCCACCGACCATGGGTCTGTTGGGGAAACCAACCTCGACCCGATTATCAAGCAACATGCATGACTTTTTTGTTTCCTTTGCGAGATTATAGATAATTTTCTAGCCACAGGGAACACATAAATAGTGTAAAGATGCCCCAGGTAGGATCTTCTCTAAATCTATCAACAATCATATTAAAGTTCTCTACATCGATCTTCAATCGTCGCTATTCACAATGTCCCAGAAGGTTATCCGTCTCAATGGCCCAAGGACATCGGTTCACAATCTGAAGGCTTTCCAAGAGCCTATCCCTGAGCCATCCAAGCATGAAGTTCTAATCAAGGTTCATGCGGTTTCTTTGAACTTCCGTGATGTCGCTGTTGCTACTTCTCTGTACCCTTTCCCTGTCAAGGATAATGTGGTCCCCTGCTCTGATGCTGCTGGTGTGGTTGTCAAAGTCGGTGAAGGGGTGAACAAGATTGCGGTTGATGATCATGTCATTGGCACCTTTGATATTTCCAATCTATTTGGGCAGCAGATGGATTGGTTAAATGGTCAGGGTGCTCCTATTGACGGTGTTCTCCGAGAGTATGTCTGCATCCCAGCTGCATCTGCTGTGCAAATTCCGAAGGAATCCCCTCTGAGTTTCTGTGAGTGGTCAACATTAGTTTGCACTGGTGTGACTGCCTGGAATGCTTTGTATGGGAACATCCCGTTGAAGCCAGGTCAAACTGTTCTCTTCCAAGGTAAGACAGAGTAATCAAATTACAATCTCCGTTCTAAGTGCTCCGGTTGCTAATCATGTACAGGGACCGGTGGAGTCTCTATCACTGGCTTGATCCTTGCGAAAGCCGCGGGCGCAACGACAATAATCACTTCCTCCAGTGATGAGAAGCTGGCCTTTGTGAAAGAGAAATACGGTGTCGACTATACGATTAACTACAAGAAACACCCCGAATGGTCCAAGGAAGTTCTCCGCCTCACTAATGGTGACGGTGTCGATTTCATCTTTGAGAACGGTGGCTCGGGTACAATTGGAGAGAGTCTGAATGCTGTCAAGATGGGTGGAAATATTTCAGTCATTGGTTTCCTTTCTCAGGCCGAACAGTCCAAGATGCCTGATGTCGCTTCCTTGGCCCTTGCGAAGGGCGCTGTTGTTCGCGGTATTGTTGTCGGCTCAACTCAACTTCTCCAAGAGGTTACTCGCTTTGTTGCCCGCAAGGGGTTGAGGCTTCCTGTTGACAAGGTCTTCGAGTTCACTGAGAAATCCATCATTGAAGCCTACGAATATATGGCATCCGGCTCTCAGGTTGGGAAGATTTGTATCAAAGTGGCCGAATAGCCGCACATGCTAAGTTTCTCAAAGATGGCCTGATTTATTTCTTTCATATTGCCTTATGAGATCATCTGAGATTTATTTCTACTAGTTCATTACAATGGAGTTATTGACAAGCCTAAGATCATCTTAGCCAGCTTGATAGTTACCGAACCAGCAAAGAAAGCACAAATATTTTATACTTTGCTACCAGGAACTAGCAAGACAAGACTTGTCTACTCATATTATAGATTTTCAAACTTTTCGATTATGCTTTTGGTCCAAGTAACAGTAGTCCTTGACTTAGATCTAACATTCCCCAATTTTGGAGACGGACCCACTTGCGGGGATGAGGGTTAGAGAAACCCTCACCACGCCTAATCTACAAAACGACGGCCTGATATAGAAACTTAGGTCATTCCATTCCCTTCTTTGTAAGGTTATATCATCTTGTCATGCATTGACTAAAATGGGTCAATAGTCTAATAAGTAGCCACAGCGCCCCTCCTGGTTGCAACGGCAACCAGGGACTTGTCGCTTTAGTAGTTATCGCAAGATAGGTCTTCACTTGGATCCAACTTTCATTTCATTATTCGTTATAATGGTCATCACTATCCACTGGAACTTGATCATCGAGTAGAGATCCCCCAGCCAGCTACGAACCCTCCCAATCTCGGTCAAAGATGTCCAACAGCTCGCGTCAAAGATGATTCCGCTGCGGACTTGGGCCGTCTTGGCCACATCCCATACAACGAGGACACGATCGTCAACGTTATCAGCGACATCTACCGCATCTATCTACAGCTAAATTACATCTTTCCCACGGATGTCGTCTGGCCGTCACAAGAAGGCCATGTTATCAACGAGGCTTTGTGCGAGGAACTCCACCTCGATAGTGCGGTGATCTCGATAATGAAACGACTGCCCTATTTCCGGGCGTCAGAACTAGCGGCTGATATCCCGTTCACCTCTCTGTCCCGCGCGTTTGTTTATCTTGAGGATGATGAAATCCGTGATGGCCGCGATCCGGATCGGTTCCAGGATGAGGGGCTGAGGCTAGGGTTCCTCCTTCCTCAAGAAATTGCTCTCGACTGTTCTACTAATAAAGGTATTTATTTGATTCTGGACACAAAAGAGAGTAATTATATCATTCTGTTTGCAGTGAGACCCCCTGGTTAATGTGAATAGACACAATTCGAGTATGGGACCCGAACGATCGATTGGCGGGAGACGACGAAGAAAATAACTATCGCAATCATCCACATCATGCACCAACATATCTATCCTCACATTTGACAAGGTCAAATCACTCGAAATCATCCCTAGTAGAACAAAAAACATGCGTGCCCTTGTGGATAAGCCCCACTATTCAGATATGGTATGTTAATTTCTTCTCCTTCGCTACCGTCACATGTCAGATTCTAAACCGTGCTATAGTATCTGAGACTTAAGAGACTTCTCCAGGAGCAATATGGCTGGCCATATGATTTTCAGGAGACGGAGTGGAAGGCTCTTTCAAGCTTATATTAGAGCGAATCCTTCGTGATGATCCAGGTCACGACAACAAAGGATGATGATTATGAAGAGATGGAGAGGCTTGAGAAGGATGACTAATGCGAATCATTTTGGTGTGATAATGATATTCTGTCAAGGTAATCCTGTATGAAGCTCTTCTCACATCTTGCTTTAGTAGATGCATGAAGCCTATGGGTATCCATTAATAGGCTTATATAGTGTGAGCAATCCTAGGCCGAGGGCCGTGTATACTAGTCGTTTGCCAGGTAGTATAGCCGCTTGATGCTTGGAAAACTCTCCAGTTTCAAATATACCGTTGTTGTTTATAGATCCAATGCTCTTTTCAGCATGGTGAAAAGATGCATTATGCATAGCTCAGACAGACTTCGCAGTCAGCTATGTACTACAATAATAGAGCAGCTGTTCATGAATACATTAGGACGATGGTATATGTTTGCCCCCTGGAATATTCGGGGTAGGGTAATACTATCTGGGGAATCTGGTACCGTTGTCGCTGCTGGAACAGACCGCTTGATCATTAACATTCCTTTTCCCTTTCGTCTTGCTCTGCATCTTCCGGCCACAACATCCGCCGTGTCCACACAGCCCATATAGTTGCCACACTTGCAATCAGCCATATTGCCACCTGCAAGATAGTCATAGCGGCAGCAACCCACAGCACCGCTTCGGACTGCAACACCTGTCCAATCCTTATTGTCGCAATCACGAACCCGGTATTCGGAAACACCATACTCCAATACGGAAGCGACATGCCAGGTACACCAGTACCTCCACAAAGCTTACAGAGCGCCAACACGCTGGCTATTGCGATGCAAAGGCAAAAAAACGCGATCGCCCACAAGAAAATCCCCGCTAGGGCAGCAATGACCAGAGCAATATCCCCAGTTGTCACAGTGATAGTTTCACTAGAAGACGAGTCCGCATAAGATATTATATATCGGGATGGAAACTTTTCCACCGCTGCATTCGCCATGCCAATCAGGGCAAGAGCTGTGAAGCTCCATGGACCCACAGCTATGAACATCTCCGGTCGCTCAGCTGGTTTCGGAAGGCCGCTTTTGTTCAAGCGGTAGAAATATTCTCCGTAGATGAACAAAGACATCAGGAACCCGAACCCTTGTAATGTTGTGCCGCCAATTATAATAGGCAAGGCGTGCTTTTGTGGCTGCTTGGATGCGAGAACCGATGCAATCGTACCGGAAAGCATGGCTGGGAAGGAAGGCAGTAGTCTGACCAGTGCAAATGGTTGTTGACTGGCCATGCTATGGTGATATAGATACCAATTGTGGAAGATAGCCTCAATGATGGAGATAGCGACATAGATCCAAAAGACGATGCGTAGGGCGACTTGGAGCCATGGTCCACAAGCACCTGTACCGTAGCTCTCAGCTCCGATGATGATAGTTGCAAAAGCTAAAGGGCAAGTGCCTACAAAGTGGGTCTCGTTTGAGTGCTGGAAGGATTCCTTCAGGGCCGATGACTTGGTAAGGAAACGGAAGCTCAAGCAAAGAGTTATTGAGAGAAAAAGAACCAAATTGAAGATATATACAATCTTCCCGATAGTTTCGAGGCCGGTGAATTGGTGGGGTGTGTTATAGAGCAGAACCGCAATACCACCTGTAGCCATGGACATCGAGTACCAGCCCCAAGTGACCTGACATATTCGGCCTTTGAGGGGCACGTTTTGATTTTTCTGATATTTAGGGTTCATTCTAGCACGGGGTCTCACACGCGTGCTGAGCAAAAGGAGCAAGAATTCCTCCTTTATAGGGAAATAGTACCTGCACATACATCCCTGAAGCTTTCTGTGCTATTATATAATTTTTTTTTGGCTTCCTTGGTGTGCTTCCGTCGTTTATTATATCATATCAGACTCTGGCCTTGTCTTGAATGCAGTTTGGCGTCATCGGTGGATCCACTCGGTATAAACAGGGCCATTCCCGAACACTCATTATCGGGCCGACCCACGGTTGATGATGTCTTCCCATTCCGAGGCTGCACGTCCCGAAGTCTTCTTAAGTAGTTCAATTCCTCACTAGTTACTTCTAAAGCAGTTGGCACTTTTGACATTCATCAATGTATCGGGGCTGCTCTCTCGTCAGGGCAGGCATCGGTAGGGTTTCATCATAGGAAGCGCATCAATCAAAATCTGTTCCTGTGAGGCTTGCATTGTGCAAGAATATCATACGACAAGGGATTATTAAGGGTCTAGACCCATAGTTGCTTCACTCACCCGTGCCAACAGGCAAAGGTCACTTTCAATAACAAAATTTTGTCTAACATACAATTTGTACATGCGACAGATGACAGTGGGGGTATAAATATTGGGTCAGGAACTTACTACCTTAACTCCAATATGCTAGTACATACATATGATATGCAACATGATATACTGGTATTAAATGTGATGTGGGACCGCGCCTAAGGATAAATATAAAAAGCCCTAACCCTTCCTTCCCTTCTTAATTCCATCACTCTTTTCCCCTTCCCTTTCAACTTCGGCCAACCAACAACACCACTTCCGGGGATGGTATTATATAGCCAGTTTCACAGCCCAGCATATCCTTCCAGGGGAATTGTAGGACTCAGTGCTTCATCAGACAGCAGGATCTATGAACATGAGATCGAATAAAAGTCACTCCAGGAAGAGATAATCCGCTGCGATAGTTTGTATATACTGCAGTAATACATTGAGCAAGACATAGAAGCTTAATAGAGTCCTAAATCTTCGTATTATAATAATGTGTTTGTCATTGCCACACTATATAGATAGCCCTTCGAGAGCTGCTGGGTCGTTAGGTGCCACTAGAAGAGTGAGGCGTTGTTTTATTAAGTCTTTCTTACTAGTCCATATGACTATATAAATAACTCAAGTAGGGCAAGCAGTATATCAGACATAGGTCCGATTGTCACAGTTTCTATATGATTCAATAAACTCAGCTTTGTCGGCGCCTCATAATCTTCAACACGGAGACTTTTATCAGGTTTTTATTCACGCCGGGAGGCAAGGCCCACAGTGGGCCAGGGTAGCATTTATGGATAATGTTTACCATCTAGAAATTGGTTCTACCACCAGTTAGTGACCATCATTGGTTACAGTACTATTTCCGTTAAGGGCCTCGAGGGCTTGAGGGCGGCTTCTGCCGACAAGATCGACTTTAAACTGTTGGTTAACTTTACAACTCAAAATGTAGTAGCACCAATAGGAGACTTTCAGGTCGCTGATTAATAGTATCAACTCTTACGTACTCAATGACATCTTTCGAGGTTGTTCCCTGATGACAAAAGGCTAGATGAGTGATATGCTATATAGAAAATCTTCCAAGCTCTATACGTATAGAAAAGTGTATATAAAGCTCTCTGCATCCTGCTGCATATTGAACAGAATATCAACCTCCTTCTGTCTATCAGACTGCATCACTACTCTCAAAACTTCTACGATCATGTCTTCTACTGATTTGGCTATTCCAAAGGGCTCCCTTGTCGTCGTGACGGGAGCTAATGGGTTTATCGCCAGCCATGTGGTCGATCAGCTACTTCAACAAGGGTACAATGTCCGGGGCACTGTGAGAAACGCCACGAAAAACTCGTGGTTGAATGGCTACTTCGGTGCTAAGTATGGCCCGGGACGATTCTCTCTCGCTGAGGTTCCCGATATGTCCCATGACGGTGCATTCGACGAGGTCGTCAAGGGCGCGGCCGGTATAGCCCATGTGGCAACACCGGTGATGCAGTTTTACGACCCCAATATCTCGGCCAGTGCTGCTCTTATTGAATTGTGGGTCGTCAACTGACAGGACGATCTGATGCCCATTTCTGAGTAGATCTCCAAAGGCTTCCGTGGGATAGCTTTCCTAACCTGGTGTTGAAACTTGGGATGGTAAGCCCTAGGCTAAGATCGTCAAATGCCCGGTGTTCTCATCTTTAATTTACCAGTGAAACTATAATACTAATTTTGCTGGATTTACGATGATAAGCACCGTAATTAATTTGACGATCGTTGTTAATTTAGAGACATTAAATCTTGGCTAAGAATGGGTTGTGGTGGCCGCGCCGGTGCGATGACACCATCGCGAGCATATCTGAAGCCATGCATTAGCAACCCCTCGGCCAACCACCGACTACCTATCACACCCTGTTATCTGAGATCATGTGGAATCATCTAAGCTTTTCAGGCTTGATGCGATTCAACCATCATAGCTTTGCTGTCACGCAATTGCATGGCATTTCGTCTCATTGTGGGGAAAGCTAAAACATATAAATGCGCAACAGATCAACCCGAACGGACCAAAAGAGACCCGAAGGGTATTTCGCACATCGACAGTGACAAGATGGGACAAGACGATGACACAATTACTTGGGGTAGGCAGAAACCAATTTTAAGAGAGAGGAATACCTGCTCAGCTCCTTGCTCATAGTGCGTTCACGAAACGAAGACTCCGACAATGACAATCTCAAAGCGCAAGACTCCTTGCAAGTGATTGAATCGCATGTACTTCAAGAAAGGAAGATTGGCACATTCGGAGCAATCTCTCTAGTCGTTAATAAGATCGTTGGTGCTGGGTATGTTGTATCTTCGGTGAATCTCGAACTCGCCGTCGCTAACCTTTACGCAGGATATTTTCAACTCCAGCAACCATTTATAAGCTCAGTGGAAGCGTTGGCATGGCTTTAATGCTCTGGGTTATTGCAGGCATGATCTCTACATGTGGTGCTCTGGTAATGCTAGAGTTTGGAAGCGGCATCCCACGTTCCGGGGGCATCAAGGTCTACCTTGAACGATCATTTTCCCCAAAGCTTCTACAGACATGCGTATATCTCTTTTATTGTGTTTTCCTCCGTGAGTCAAGCATTTCAAACTCTGCAATATTCTCCTTACTTATCTTGATACTGGTCAGAGGTCTCTGCTAGTAACGCTATTACGTCCTCCTCGTACCTTCTTCTTGCTGGAGGCGTTGAATCAACTACGTGGAAACTCCGTGGTGTGGCCATTGCAGCTGCTGCCTTTGCAGTGGGTCTTCATGCTATCGCTCCAAGAGTAGGAAGAGGATTACAAGATCTCCTCAGCGCGGTCAAGCTCTTCACCTTACTATTCATCGTGTGCACTGGGTTTGCTGCTCTTGCCGGTCATCGCAGGGTGCCAGATCCTCATAATTTCGATATCCACACATCGTTCAAAGGAACGTCGAACAATGGCTATAACATCGGCACTGCGCTTCTAGATGCCATCTTTTCATTCCAGGGCTATGATAATGTCAATGCAGTATGAGCTACCCCCCATTGCGGGTCCTTCGGTCCTCTAACTGGGTTATGCTGCTTGCTTAGGTCTTATCGGAAGTGAAGAATCCCCAGAAAACTCTTCGCGTTGCCCTTCCATCGGCAATGGGTATAATCACCGTTCTGTATCTTCTAGCAAATGTGGCCTACGTACGTATCACGCCCAACCACCATTTACAAGGGATTTCATACTGATGTATTTCACGAGAGTAGTTCGCTGCGGTACCGACAGAGGAATTTACTAACTCCAATATCACAATCGCGGCATCGCTGTTTAGAAATGTATTTGGGAACTCGGCCGCAACAAAAGCTCTTCCTGCCCTTGTTGCTATTTCGGCCGTGGGCCATCTGCTCGGCATCGCATATACAGTCCGTAAGTCACTGCCTACTTGCGATACGCTAGGAACCCTGAAGCTAACATTTTCTATGTACAGCTCGAGTCCTACAGGAGCTTGCCAAAGACGGGATAACGCCCTTCCCTAATATCATGATGCAGAACCGCCCCTTCAAGACGCCCATTGCTGCGTTGGCTGTCCATCTAGGGGTCACAATACTATTCATCTGTGCGCCTCCAGCAGGCGACGCCTTCAACTTCATTGTCAGCTTGAGTTCATATCCAACGACCTTCCTCTTGACAGCCATCACAGTGGGTTTAGTCAAGTTTCGACTCACCAAAGACGAGAGCTGGGCATCGGCATTTTCCGCTCCATGGGCGGTGATTGCATTCTACCTTGCCGGTAACATAGTAAGTTATCCACCATACCTTAGGTTCTCTTAGTTGTTCCCTTTCTGACTGTACGAAGTTCCTGCTCATTATGCCTTTCATCCCACCACCGAATGGAAAGGGAAGCACTAACCTTCCGTACTGGTTAAGCCCCGTAGTTGCTCTGGCTATCTTATCACTGGGCATCATATATTACCTCCTGCGGTTTATTATAGTCCCCTGGGTCTTCAGGTATACATTACAGCCAGTTGCAGTAGATCTTAGTGATGGATCTCAAGTTACCAGATATAGGATCCGGAAGTTTGGCGAAACGAGATAGATATTGATGGCTTAATGAAAATTCATGGTAACTTTTGCTTTGAGATCTCTTAAAAAAAAAAAAAAAAAAAAAGAGCACATGATAACAGATGCATGATAAAAATTAGATTAGTGAGCAGGACTATACAGTTGCTCTGATCCTCTCGAGATAGCAATATATGGGCTAAGAGAATTATTAAGATGAGAGTTAAACCGAGGAGGAATTATAAAAGGAAAAGCAAGAACGGTTACATATCAACCATTTCACACTCGTCAGCGGGCCTAAGTCCAAAAGTCTTCAGACCCCCTTGCCAACTTCTTCCAAGAGCCATCTTTGCAAACTCTCTCATTTCACTCTCATAATTACCAACCACACTCGCATCAACATTCTCGATGCCACCAGCATCGACAATTTTCCTAGCCAAATCCGCCGAATCCCTGAGAGCTGTGACAAGACCCAAGGCTCCCGTCGGCGGCATTACATGAATCGCATCACCAAGCAGCGTCACCCGCGGTGAAACCTCCCAGACGGGGAGATCTAACGGAGCGGATGAGATTCTTAACGTCGATGCCTGTCCCCTACCCTGCATTTCAAAGACGGCCCGTAGCCCAGGGCTCCAGTTTTCCGTTATATGGATCGCCATATCCGCTGCTTCATCATTGCTTAGACACAGCAGCTTCTCATCCGGAACGCCTAATCTCGAGGAATGGGCTCCAAGAACCCAATAAACATACGGGCTCGGAAGCTCAGGCTCAGAGACAGTATCCGTATTCGGGAACCACGTAGATTCGAAAAGCAGAGACACCTGTCCCTCTGAAACAGAGTCATCAATGGCTATATTCATTCCTCGTTGGTATTGCTCTGGAAACCGCGCAAGAAACTCTGGCGTTATGGGCGTCTTTCCATACAAGGCACGCATGCCCGTATCGATGACCTTGGCCCCGGGGATAAGCTGCTTGCGAACACGCGATCGCACGCCATCCGCACCGACGAGAATGGCACCATCCTCGACACTCCCATCCGTGAAATGCGCAGAGACCTTGTCATCGTGCAGCGTGTAATGATCGAGCGCCTTCCCGAAGAACACATCGTCTTTCAACCCTGTGAGAAGTACTTTTCGGAATATGGTCCGGTCAACTGTATACGGTTTGGGACCTTTGATAGGAGGGGGTCCTATACGGCGTGCGGCATCCACGGGCGACCCGTCCGGTTTGACCTGGACCCCAAATGCGAGACCTGCGGCACATGTCTGTTCGAAGAGTGTGTATATTTCTGGTGTCAAGGCATATTGGAGGGCGTAGATTCCGTCCTCGCTGATGCGCAGTCTATACCCTTGTGGGCGAAAGTCAATCTCTGCGTCTTTTTCGAAGAGTTTGAAGGGAATTTTGTGTTTTCTGAGGGCTTGTGCTAAGCAGAGGCCTCCTAGGCCGCCACCGATGATCAGGATTGTCCTTGACATGCTGTTTTGTCTTGGACCTTATCCTGTTACTGATGGCGTGGCGTGTAGAGCTCTTTATAGATGTCTATAGAAGCGCGTCTACTATATGCCTGAAACGCAAAGGCTCAACCTGCCTTTATGTCTCGTGAGCTTCGGATTTTAGGAATGCCCCCGCGTGACAATCAATATATCGGGCCGGTCTGATAGACTCCGATCGAGATACTTTTACCCCGACAGCCAATTACCGAAACAATCGCATTGTTGGGTCGGAGGATTTTGCCCGATTGCCCGACATAGCTCGCAGCGGCTATTGATTCAGAACTTCCTCGACATACTGGAAACGGCGTAGAAGGAAACCTGCCTTGTCGCCCCACTAAATTACTTGCACTAAGAGCGCATTCCCTGATTTGTGGAATCCGATCTCCATTCCAGTCTAACATTCCATTGATTGGTTCTGTCCGTACATGAATCAGGAACTCGGTATATCGGGACGTTGTCGATCCGTTTGCTCTTCGAATGTTCAGACAGCTATAGCATTCCTCTAGGAAGCATAGTGTATGAATCTTAACACATCTCGATTGATTGTTCTACTAGCTAGTCTAGTCTAGTTATATTCTAAGGCAATTTTGCCCCAGGAACAACTACGAATAGTAGCACAGAAAATCATGGCTGTGCTCTGCGCCCGACGCGGAAAAAGCCGCTAAGCCCGTATTATACCCAAACCAGTTACGATATGGTTGCATCTACCGCGAGTCACTCTATGGACAACCGATGGAAGTCGTAAAAGACCATAAGGGTTCTCGGATCCTCGTGACACAATTAATATCACGTGGCGATGATGACAGTGGGATAAATTGTCAGCCTTACGTCTTGCATAAATGCATGTCATAATCCTCTTGATCAACCTCTCGCTCAGAAACGAATTAGGAAATCGGGAAATATACACCTCTCAGTCAAACATGTCCAAATCACAATACCGAGATGACGAGGATGCCATCCCCTCATACGAAGAAAGTGTCCGATCATCCACCACACAGGCACCACCCTACAACATGAGACCCGACGTGGCGGCACCACTGCACCGTCATCTAGATGCAAGTCGAGTCCAGCGCGTTCATTCTCTCCTCGAACAGTATGTCGATCCACTTCTTGCTGAGCAAGGGTCTTCAGGATTATACAAAACCACCTTTATTTTCATTCCTTCCAATGTCACGTCCCTACAGCCCAGAGAAAAGACTAGCTACTCCACGCCTAAGGCGCCAGAACCGGTCGGGTTTCCTACTTCCACGGTGGTGAAGCTTGTTCAGTTGGAGGGCGAGGCACATACGATGGAGTTCTGGAGACAGCCGGCCGTGTTGCGGGAATTGGAGTCCTCGCTTCGGGCAAGGCTTGCGGCGAGTGGTCATCATGTTGAGGGGCAGGATGAGAATGAGATCCCCACATCTGCTAAAGAGACTCAATCGCTAAAGTCGAATAAAGAAAGTAAGCCTAAGCAGAAGAAGTCGCTCTGGGGTAGACTCACGGGAACCTCTGAGGCTGTTATTGTGGACCGAAAGCTGGGCTGGCGTGCCGAACCTGAAGAGACGACCGGTCGCAAATTGTCCAGGGACCAGGTCAGGGCTGTCGTGGAGTGGAAGGAGGTCTGTTTGCGCGTGGAGAATGACCTTGGTCTATATGATAATTGTAACGCACCGGGGATTTGTCTCTCTGTGGAGGTTGGGGAGTAGGTATTTGTTGTACAAGTTCTGTTTCCGAAACTATGAGAGACCCCGAAGCGGTATAGGGGAAAATGTCAAGAGTTGCGCATGCAATTGCATTGGGCTTTAATGTATAGATGAATTCTTGATACGGCTTAGGTCGTCTTCATAAATACAGCCCATGCTTTTCACGCGTCATGAAACACGGCTTAGTTCATTTCTGTAGTTATAAGCGGAGACCAAAAGTATATCATCTACCTCATATATCCAACTGCAAGTGGGTCGTGATATGTTCATGTGCCATAGCTAACCCATTTAACCCGATTCATCTAAAATCACGATAGACAAAAGTCTGTCGTCTGCATCATGCTCAGCGCTGAACTGTGCCAGGAGGCTGCGAATGGCAGATTCAGTCGCTTTAGCATCCCACAGCCCGTCTCGGCTTGGGAGGTTGGGGTGTTGCAAGAGGGACAGCGCAGTCTTCAATGTGTTCTGACTAGTCGTCCTGAGACAGGCATGTAGCAGGCCCCCAACAAGCTGGGTCGATAATGTAAAGGGCCGACTTGTGCAAGCAGTATATTGGGGGGAGGTATCAAGAAGAACTGATATCTCCGAAAGTGCAGTATCAATCCAATCATCGGGAGCTGGAGGGCACCGAACGGTTAACGGCGATAATGGATGGATGATACTGGACTGTCCAGAGCATGGCAAAGGGAAACGATAGTTGATCACGCCGTAGTACATTCGTGCTTGTATACGCAACAGCAGTATACGCTTAGCGACTTTTTCTTCGCTACCCTGATATAGCTTATCTACCGCAGTCAGGTATCGTTGAAGCTGCCCTTCTAGAACCCTTCTCTCATGTAGTACGTCTGGAGGTATATCTGCTAACGGTTTATGCTTGACTCGGGCATTAGATGCGAGATGTCTGGCTATCCAATTCTGAAGCTTTAGAATCACAGCCTCGGCCTGCGCAACGTCGATAAAAACCTCGGGTACAACGCTGTGCGTGCCATATAATTCGCTGGGGGATGTCAAGACGAGTCTAGGAAGTCCCCGTTGTTTATCGTAAATGCTGGCTTGCACGTCCAGACATGAGAGCAAAGCTGCCAGATGGGGAACGATATCATCGGGCTTGGACGTCGATGAAGAGGGGTTCTTCTGGCATCGTTGTAAGAGCGTCAGGCTAAGGTCGAGATGCTTTATTGCTTGCTGGGTATTGCCGATGAGAGCCTCAAAGGCATAAAACAGAACGCTGCAGGTAAGCGCGACTTCCGGCAAGGCACCGGGGGAGGAAAGATATATCCTCAGCTGTCGATGACACTTGGCGATGCGCTGTAAAATGCTCAGAGGTGGAAGGTTGTCATTGTTGTAGCAAGATAGCTCCCCAGATAGGTGATCTTGGTAAAGAGAACTCAAGGTCACCAGTGCATTACGGATGACGGGCTCGTGATGGCTTCTTTGCAGGATTAAAGTGGTCCACAGGGTCGGATCGGTATAACTCGATAAGCTCTCCGCAGCCTGGCAGCAGTAATAGTGTAACAGCTGCCTATCGGCCTGGCTACCAGGCACTTTGAATGGGATGCAATATGAGTCGATCGAGGCTGGCCTCCAAACCCGCTTCTGCACCAGAGGTATGTGGTCGGACGGATATCCGTCGCAGTGGCGGCCGGTGCTGGTGCATCGGAGGCAACTAGGCTTTTGCTCATCACATTTTACCCGGCGAATCCTTCACAGTCCGGGAGTCAAGTTAGACATGTCCTGTTTCACACCATGGGGAATGTATCGACCGTCCCTTACTTGCACGTAAGACAACCAGTTTTGACTTTCGGCGCACTTCGCCGAGATCTCTTTGTCAGTTCGGTTATTGAACTCATTTCACGTATCCCTTTCTTTCTTTCTCAATCACTCTATGGTTTGGAAAATACTGGAGACATCTTCCCAGAATGTCATCATCTTTCGGGGTCTGACGTTGAGGCTAAAAATAAACCCCCGCTTTACCTTTCTGAGCCACGTGCATCGCACGCAGCCCTATCTAGAGATTAGTTGTATCATCATCCTTCATTCTCTGTCGTAGGACATTCGAAGTTACAATGGGGTCTTTAAGTATCACTAATTATCATCTGCCGTGTAGGCATCCTGCGGGCCGGTGTAACAAAAATAAGAGGCAGGTAATACCCCAGCAAAGCACATATCTCAAACATAGCTTGTCCGGTATCGTTCACGATATTCGGGCCTACTAAATACCGGAGAGGGGCATAAAGAACAGCCGGAAACGAAATCCAGCCCGGGGTGTTACATCGTGGAACTTTGAATCACGACAGGGTGGACCCTTAATCATAGAGACACAGGCTACGTACATTCTACTTCAAACTTACTGCTTTTGTCCAACGTCGTCTGTAAGGCAACGTGGCAGATCCACCCCGTGGATCTTCTGAAAAATGACGGACCAATTGATTTTAGCATCCATTAAACAACCAACGTCTTGGCAACTAAATATCGCCACCGCAAAAAAAGGGTATCGAGAGTATGAAGATCCGTCGTCATAGACATCCACCATCAGGAATAAATTAACAACAATCCGCACAGCAGAAGCAGCCCGTTGGGAAACTTGGTTCATGCGCCGTTAGTTAAGAAGAAAAAGAAAAGGAAATCAGAGGAAAGTCAGAAGCAGAAGTGATTTTACTAACCATGAGGAACCATGCTTTACACCGTCTTCCCCCTCCTTGTTGACGAGCTCGGTGTCTATAGCTTTGATGGCGTTTTCATATCTCCTATCGCATTGTTCCTCGAGAATATTCTTCGCCTGGCGAAGTTCTGACTCTTTCATCCAAGTCAACAGAAACTGTCCCAGACGTGGCCTTTGAATGTCAATGGCAGCTTCCATTGGCCCTTCGGTTTTTTTTAGTACGCGTTGACAATCGGAGGTCTCCAGATAGCTATAAATAGAAGAGACACAAAAGGGAATATAAGAGCGAAGAATCTAACGTACTGTTTACTGTTCTCATTTGCCGGAAAGATTTCCAGATCTTCATCTGTTCTTCCTCCCGGGTATGCAGAAAGGCCTGGAATTTGAAAACCTTCTTTCCGACGCGCAAATTTTGCCACCAGAAATACTCATCGCACGAAAGATACTGCTCCAACACATCACCTAAAGTGTACCTGGCGAGTCCATCGTCGGGGTAGCCGAACCGATACGGTCCGAGACTGCGATCCATCTTCCCACCAGCCCGGGCGGAGTCAATACAGGGGCAAGCAGAACGGAAAAGGGTAGAATGAATAACATACACTGAAATCTTTTACAGTCTTACAGAAATTCGCGCGTGGGGGTGGATCATAATATATGACGTCGTTTCAACAAGCTCGTTGCGAATCTCCTCAGTGTACGATCCCCTGAGAGAATATAGGACAGAGGAGGTTGGTCAAGGCTCTGGGAGAGTCAGACTGGGTGCCAAGGTGCAGTACCTGACTAAGGAAGGTCAACCGTACTCGTTTAGGGTCTTAAGACTCTACTATCGTGTTTGATTTCCCCCTTGTGATTAGCTTTTGTTCCGTCTTTTACGCGGCAGAGTTCCACTGATAGTCCCCACATATACTGCACTCAGTTTAGATCGCCGCTGAACCCTAGAGCTTAGTTCTTCTAGCTTCTTGTCCCCCCTCTTTTGTGCCCTGTTCTCTCTTTTTTTTTTAGCAATTTCACCCAGAGATCCTGCTCAACACAGCCCCGTCAAAACACCAATCATAACCGTGTTCCAACTGTTAACCATGCAGTACACTGCCCCGTTTCACTTGGCTAATCTCCCCTTAAATAATTTTGTTGACTGATTTTAAATCGGAATGTTAATTCTAACAATTCAAAGTCAAAGCTTTTTTTCACAATGTCCCACACGTTTCATGTTACAAATGAGGTCTGCTATTAAGTACTACGGGCGGTTAGGTATATCCAACCAGAAACATGAGCTGCTCCATTCCCAGGGCGATGCGGTTCCTCCACACTGGCTACAGCCAAGATAGACGCACCCGTTAGACGGTGATACAGTCTCGTCGTACAGGGCACGACAAAGACACTGTTGTACGTTCGTATAGTGATCGCCCAATAAAGTAAGAGTATGACGCTGGCTTTCAGGAGACCGCAAATCCTAGCGGAGAAGACCTGTTCATCGGAATGGTTGGTGGCCGATCACAGTCCCACACTGAGCCCTAGCATACGTCAACCTAAATCTCTTTAATGTGAGCTGAGGTAACTCGCCCCAGGGTCCAGGCGCACTCCACGAAACTGACCTCCAACGATCTCATCGCTCGTGCAGTCGACACAAATGACCGGTTCTTCCCCAGGAAAATTATCCCCGTTTGTACTTTGATTTCTTCCGGGTTCTTTTTCTTATCCTCTCCTTACCTCAAAGCAGATATGCTTCTAATATCAATATTCTCGATACTCACGTTTCTTTGCTCTGCGCCTGTGTCTGCTTCGCGAGTAATCAAATCCAACTCTCTAGACCTATGTACCGACAACAAGAACTTTACAGCTACCTTTTTCAATGTAACGTTTACACCGGATGACCGTCTCCTATCCATAGGTTTCAACGGCACGGTAGCTATCTCCGGAAATGTGGTGGCGGACCTTTCGTTGACGGCCTACGGCAAAGAGGTCATCACGAAGACACTGGACCCATGCCAAATGAAGGAACAGCGCCTGTGTCCCATGAACATTGGAAAGCTTGAGATTCCGGCTATCCAGACGACTCTGCCGCAGTCCGTGATCAACCAAGTTCCGAGTAAGATGCACCCGCCCGCGTCACTGGTGCAACGCAGACTGACGAATGGATCCCGCTAGACGTTGCATATACCGTGCCTGATCTCGATGCATCTGTCCGCGTCTACATTAATTCCACAGATACGGGGGCTCCTATTGCCTGCATGGAAGCTAGCCTCTCCAACAGCAAAACTGTATACCAACAGGCAGTGGGCTGGGTCATAGCGCTGGTCATCGGTCTGGGTCTGGCGTCCTCCGGGATTGCATCGATACTCGGATATTCACATGCTGCATTGCATGTCGCGGCTAAATCGCTTGCGCTTTTTGGCTTTGCACAGTCTCAAGCCATTCTCGGCATGACCAGTGTCCACATGCCTCCGATCGTGGAGTCCTGGACTCAGAATTTCCAGTGGAGCATGGGCATTATGCATCTAGGTTTTATTCAAAAGATCGCCAACTGGTATCTCCGGGCCACGGGCGGTACTTCATCGACCTTACTGTCTGATCTTGAAAATACGTCTGTCAATGTGCTCAAGCGAAAGCGATCGTTGGATTTCGGCGCAGGCGCATTGATGAAGAGAGAGTCTGGAGAAGGCGCAGCGCCCGACGGATCTAAAACTATCTATGGCATCGTACGTGTTGGCTTCAAGGCCAGCATTGAGCGGACGGATATCTTTATGACCGGGTTCATCTTCATCATTGTCTTTATCGGATTCACGATGCTGATCGTAGGATTAGTCCGGCTTGTCTCTGGTCTTCTTGCAAAATCCGGGAAAACGGACAGTACTAAGATGGACAGCAGCACATGGGCAGTCACAATGAAAGGCATTCTGCTCCGCCTGATCCTCATGTGTTATCCCGCAGTATGCATTCTCTGTCTCTGGGAGTTTGCCAGTCATGATTCCCCCGCCGAGGTAATCCTAGCCGTTGTCATGCTTCTGTCGACGACTACTATACTAGTCATGGCAGCTGTACGCATCATACGCAAGGCAAGGCGCTCGGTTGAGATATACAAGAGCCCAGCCTTTATGCTACAGAACGATACTACGTTCTTAAATAAATGGGGCTTCCTATACGCACACCACCGCTCCCCGGCATACTATTTCGTCACGCTAATGGTGGTGTACATCTTCGTGAAGGGCATCTTCGTCGCGCTATGCCAGCCTTCGTCATCCGTTCAGATTGCGGCGCTGTTTGTCATTGAGGTTCTCATGCTGGTCGCAGTCTGCGTCATTCGGCCATGGATGGACAAGAAGACCAACATCATGAATATCAGCGTCACATCCATCAACTTCCTCAACACTCTTCTACTTCTGATTTTCAACTTCCGACAGCGCGACATGGCAACGAGTATCCTGGGCGTTATCCTGTTTGTCTACAATGCCATCCTCACCCTCATCCTCCTAATCGTCATCCTAATCGCTGCGATCATGGCCCTCGTGTCCAAAAACCCAGACAATAAGTACCAAGTGATGAAAGACGACGGTTCCTCCATCATGTCTCGCACACACATGACAGAATTAGACGCTCTAGGTGCCGCAGCGCGAGGCTCGCCCGACCAAAACCAGAAGGAGAACCCCTTCGCTCATAATGAAGTTCCTCCAAACCATGCCAACGGCCTCCAGCCCTCAGACCGGGCATCCCCGAACCATATGACCGGGGCAAACCATTCACCATCGTCTCCACTTGACCCGTCCGTCCCTCTCTTCCCATCCAGTGACACCCGCAGCGCATCGCCCTACGAGTCTGGCGACCATAACCTTAGTCCGTCTGAATACAGCCACCCAGGTGCCTCACCGGTCAATCGGGGATACAACGTCTCGCCCATTCACACGCCATCGCCACACGCGTACAGGGCAGCCAACAATGCCAGTCCGTGGCAACGGGGAGCCGGGTACGAACATTAGCACCCTAACACGCGGTATGGGAAGTAATATTATTCCCCCTCACTAACCCCGTGTACACTTTCCCGTGAGGCACACCTAGCTCGGAGAAGAACTACAATAATCGTATATGTAAATGGCGATATGCATGATTGCCACTTGTACAAATTTTGTTTCTTCGCACTCGACCTTATCGACCCTTTTAGAGGTATATATATAGCATACCAGTATACTACTGGCTAGACAACAGTACTTGGAGATATTGAAATGGGTTTAATCATGGACATTTGGCCAGGCGTTATGGTGTATATATAGCAGGTATTATAGAGTTTCCACGAAGATTACTACTTCAAGTCATGTTCCAAGAAAAGCACTACCTTGATTGTATCATATCCGAACAGCTAGGCAACGTTCAGCCCGATACCACCGTGTCGCCTAATTATGGAGAAACAGGGCAAGATTCCAGATTCCAATCGGCCGCCGAGCAGGAGGGGCGGAGGAATCCATCGGCGCGTATAGTACAGCTCGATATAGGCGACAACGGAGCCATAGCGTAGGTAGCAATATCAAAGGGGCTGGGCGCAATTAATCCTGTGTCTGACGCGGAACCACAGTTAGTCTCATGATGAGACAGAACGGCAAGCGGCGGTGGCCTAATCATGGAGATTGCCGCCTACATCTCCTGTATCACCGGTTAGTGGACGCGTCAATTGTAGATTACGCAGAATCGTTATCTTTTCAATAATCGGCCGGGTGGCGCAATGGTAGCGCGTTGGTTTCCGGTACCAAAGGTTTGCGGGTTCGAGTCCCGTCTCGGTCGAATTCTTCTTTTTGACTCTCCTAGCGCTTCTTTTCTATGAGATTATGGATGTCTTAATTCTTTTCTTTTTTTTTTTTTTTTTTGGCTTTTGGGGACTCATATAATAATACTACATTGTGTAAAATGGCCTCAACATTAAAACAGCGGCATAAATCTGAGTTAACTGACAAAATCTGCTGTCAGCAACTATATCCACAGAGATATATATTGACAAATGATGGCTTTAGCCCTACTTCAGCGAATCCGAGACACAACCACAACTTTTTCTTACTACCAATACGAGCCAATGCTATCATCAGTATTAAACACATGAGAACGCTAGAATGCTAGATAATAGCAAATGAAAGACCGGAGAAGGAATTCCAGCAGTGTCATCCGATGGCGGGGTCAATCAGTCATCGAGCGATATCTTCATCTTGGAAATAGCCTACCAATCCTGTTAAAACAGCCCCGTCGCAATAAGACAATACCCCGTATTAAGAGTCATATCCAGTATCGGATTAGTGGTATAAGACATATTTGTTTCAAACTAGAAAAAATATGTTCCATTACTATATACGAAGCACTAACAATCAATATGCAATAAACCTAGGCATCACAAACCCATTTCTCCGCACGCTGAGGTAGCCATCCACTGGTCCTAGGCAGAGATGTCTGGCGACGAAGGTCTCCGACAGGAATTCCCATGCCAAGCATGAAGTTCTCATCCATGCGACACTGGTCCTCGTAGAAGGTCCACTGGACACAACCCTCCCAAGCCACGCAGGCAGCTTCACAGGCATCCACCGACTTCCAGGAACTGTGCCAGACTTGCTTTGACACTCCCTCTGGGGGCTGCGCGTCGGCAATATTGTCCGACCGGAGCTCATAGCGGGAGGACTGGTTGTCCCACCACTCCACCCGACGACGCATGTACGGCTCGATCATGGCCTTGAAGAAGTCGCGGTACCGTATCTGGCCCTTCTTCTCGAAATCCCAGCTCTGTTCGAAATTGTAGAGTCGCGCGACATCCTTACTATGTGTATGATGCCAGCTGTAGAGGGGGTAACACCAGCTGGCGCGCCGGAACCAACCTCCCCAGTGCGGTTCCGGGTTGAAACCCCAAGAATACTCCGACTTGCCATGGGTCTGGCCGAAATTAATGCCATAATCCTGCATGACATGGCCAAGAACATGGTCACCGCAGCCATGGGCCTCCGTAAAATCGGCGTATTTCGCGACCATGTCCTCTTCCAAGCCGAAGCTCTGCTCCCACGCACCCCGGGAGAGCACGAAGCCCGCACCGCCGTGCGCGAAATAATCACCGTGTTTCCAGGCAAGACCGCCGAAGTACCACGGCTCCTGCCATGAGAACTTCTCCAGATGAAGAAGCAGGTTAGGCAGAAAAATGTATCCGTCGTCTTCGATGTAGATGTACCACTTCGCGTCTGGCTTTGCGCGGCCTGCATGTTGGATGAGGGGGAGGAATTTGTATTTGTCGAGTTTCCAGCCACCCGCGGGGCCATTCCCGTCACCCTCTACGTTCGCCATTTCTGCATAGACCTGTCGCGCCTCATAGTCGGGTTGCTGACGGTAGGGTTCGTAGTTGTCCGTTTTCAGGACGGTCTCGGTCGAGTTTTCCAGGACGTCGATGACCTGCCACGAGCCGATGGTCTCGGGGTAGTCGGAGTAAATGATGACATTGTCTGTGGGGATACGACTGGGCTCAAAACTGGTGGAGAGGTGAATCGGTAGTCGTCTCCATAGCACAGAGGCACCGGTTTTGAAGAGTAGCACGACATCATCTGGACTCAACTGTCCATACTGCTTTGGTTGCGGCTTTTGTTGTTGCTTTGGTTTCGGCTTCTCTTGTGCATGGGTGCTCGGCTTCTGGTCGTCGGAAGAAGAAACAAGAGGGGCAACAGGGACAGCGGAGGGAGAAGGCTGGGCAGAGGGCAGTGGCTGTTGCTTTGACTCCTCTCTCAGCGGCGATTGCCGGGAGGATAGATCTTGTGGAAGATCAGGAAGACCCCTAATCACTGGGTCATCATGTTCCAAATCTAGATGATAGAAGAAAAGGAACAGGACAAAGATCATAATCCCCAAAGGGACTATGCGGTTCTCTCTATGGAATAAAACTCGCGCCATCGTGTGTATGCCAGACCTATTCAGCCAGCATGGCTTGGGGTGAAGAAAGCGTCGCGCGGACTTTTCAAAGAGAAAGTTCCACGAGACTCATGCTGAGCAACAATCATATTATTAGAACGGCCCTGAATGTCCATGTTCCAATCGAGTGAGGCTGAAAGTCTCAACCAGAGTATCGTGCATAGACCCCCCCTTTTTTTTTGCATCTCGTTTTTTTTTTTGGGTCATTTTCTAATAGGAACAGTGGAGCCGAGTGGCAGTGGAGCACTCAGGAGATGAGCAATTTCCCGATTTTAGAGAAGCTAGCGGATGATTAACTTTTCCGCTCGGATCCAACGCTTCTTTTCCACTTAACAACTTTTTTACCACCCAATAACGAGACTTAAAGTGAGTCAACTGTGCAGTAGTTCAACGCCATCGAGCAGACCATTGAGACACAATGTAACAGTTTTCTAGAGGTGGGTTCGCTTAATGAATGAAAACCATGGCCATTGGTTGGAAGTACAGTGTCAACCAACATCCTCAGTCGAGACCCATGCCTTCTTAGGGCAAGGAGACTCCGACAGCCCCCGGCAGAGCCTCTTTTTTGATTGTATTTGGAAAATTAATCTACCCAATCTGGTGTGTCACACTGGGATATACGATGTGATTCCTCTTCAGGAGAATGGATCTAAACTTTTCTCGGCCTTTCACCGGCAATTATTATCCATTAGCGTCGTATTTTTTTTTCTTGGGATCCTGTCTGTCCCTCCTGACCCTGATTTGGGGCTGAAAATGAGGCCGTAATTTAAGACAAGCGAAGGTTTGATCTGGGCTATTATTAGTTATGAATAGAAGGCCCTGGCCACTTGCATTCGGTGTCTCTGGCATTGAAAAATCCTGCTTGTCACCGCGAAGAGTTCCTTGAGCACCATCGCGCCGCAGTGATGGAGTGGACGACAGAGAAACTCGCCGCGAGGCTGCCAGTCTTCCAACAGCGAGGCCCTGATGTGCCCGCTTGGCGTCAATTCCTTAACTTTCTGGGTTGTGTGTTGATTCTCCCCGTGTACTACTTCATCACCGGTTACAGTCGTCATCCCTTGACGCTGGATATCTTGATTAGCATCTTCGTGGCTGAATTCAATCGATATGCCAACGAGGGGCGGCGACGCCGGCTATATGGCCTTGATGCGCCGACAAAGGCTAAAGAAGACCCCGAAAAGGCGCCCATGTCTCCTAGCCCCCATATAGGTCCCGAATGCTTGGCGGTGGTGGTAGGCTATCGCGAAGACCCGGAACTCTTCCGTCGTGCTTTGGATAGCTACAAACGTGCTGACGGTTGCCGTTTCATGCTGGTTGGAGTGGACGGTGACGAGAAGCCCGATATGGATATGGTTCGCGTCTTTCAGGAAGCGTATCCCGAAGACTCAGCCATCGTGCATCTTGATGAACCGTTTGGCGAGATCGCCATGCGCACATACAGGAAAATCTCGGAATCTAGCTACGAGACTCCTGAGCGCTGTCAGGAGATGACCATTGCCCACTGTTGCCAGTTGGCCCGGGAGATTCTCGCCGAACATGACCTTGGACTGGGTGAACTAGGAGGTATTACCAAGCTGTGCTTGTACCAACCGCATATGCACAAGAAAGCAATTATGTTCACCTCGTTTATTTTCTCTATCGTAATTTCAGACATTCTCGGCATTGAATACATGTGGTCTTCCGATTCCGATACCATCGTCTTTACAGATTCCGTGCGCCGCACCGTTGAGACGATCGCCGGAGATCCAACAGCCGGCGGAGGCAGCTCTGGATTGGTGGTGCACAATGAAGATGATTCGATGACGACGAAACTAGGAAGCGCAGTCTACTGGTGCGAGCTGTACATGACGAGATCGACCTCTGCGTCTTCGGGCACGAGCGACTGCCAGAGTGGTCCAAGTACCGCGTTCCGGGTGTCCGCTTTGCCCTCAATTCTATACCCCTGGTACACACAGACAGTCTTTGGTCGTCGGATGGTTAGTCTAATCCTCAGGCTCCTTTACTGCATTTGGAATTCCAGCTAACAATCCCATAGATTATCAATGAAGACCGCCATCTAACAACAAACCTTCTCTTGCGCGGCTGGACGGTCACATACGCGTCCGACACATTAACAGCAACTGATACTCCAACAACATTCAGCCGATGGCTCCTCCAACAAGTCCGTTGGGGTCGAGCAACGCATATCGAAAGCTTCCAGCAACCAAAAGTCTATCTCCTCAATCACCCTGTCTTCTTCTGGGCTGCGATGAAGAAAGAGGTCGGCCCGCTCCTCGTCTTCCTCTGTGTGCTCTACTACCTCGTCACCGGCCAACGCTTCGCCTACTTCTCCTCCAATGACGCTTTCCTCCGTGTAGCCTACACAATCGGTTACAACTGGCTGCGTAACCCAGACCGCGGACCGCGCAACGCCTGGGTCTGGATCGCCCCCGCGCTAGTCTTCTACAACATTCCCCTCCCCAGCATCCATCTCTGGAGCATGTTGACCGTGTTCGACGGCGGATGGGGTACTTCAATGCGGTCGAATGCCGAGTTGTCGAAGCGCGAGCAGTTCTGGAAACGTGCTTATGACCTGGGTTTCTTCGTGGTGTGGATGGGTATTGTTGGGGGTACCGCTGCCCGGATACTATCTGGTTATGCGGGCTGGGATGCAGCTGGTACGGTGAAGGCCATCTTCTTGGGCGTTTTCGTTCCGTCCGCTGTATCGTTTTACGGGTTGTTGGTTCGTGGATAATTTTCATTCTTGGGATATATTTAATTCAATAGTATTATAATTTAGATCAAACGACCGGTTAGAATATGCACATATATTATTCAAGCTCAATGCTCGATATTGCTTTGTTGAAGAGACGATGGGTCTGTGTAGTATAGACATTCATACTCAACATAGTTACGTCCTATTTACAAGTTACGATGACGCGAGTATTGGGTAGTACTGTGGTGATTGCAACTATTGCCAAGAGCACATTTCCCTGCGCTTGTCCTTACTACGGTTCTTGTAAAAATTGCAATCTTTCCACTTTACCATGATACTACTATACATCGCTCCAATACACATGAGACACGGGGCTACCTCCGAGGCAACTCCTTCAGCTCCAGCAAGCTCCACTTAAGTCCTATATAGTGTCTCATCCATAGAATGAGAATGAGGTATAGTTTAGCCATAACTTCTCTAGAGAAGCTTAGTCGAAGCCACGGCCAACGCAAAGCCACAATGAGCGATCTTCATTGACTCTATACATTCTATAGTCTATACTTATAATCTGTGTCTTTAAGCAAGGAGGAAGAGGCTGGCCATACATGTAGACCGGTAAACTATTTGTACATGAAACACATACGATGGACTACCTTGCATGGATGCCATGTTCGAGAAAGATGCAACGCCAAGGAGCCAAATTTACTTAGTTGAGACATGTCTCTGCGATATTACGTCTGTCGATCGATCCACAGCTGAAGATAGCCACGAGTCGCCCCACTCATCCGTCTAATACGATGATAACGGTAATCGTGGCTTGCTACCTAACTTAAATCCTACCGTAAGCTACATGATCCATCCTATAGTGTACAATCAGATACTGTTCAATGGTAGAAGATGGGGATTTATCATTAAGTTCGACATGGACCTCTCTGGTTGTTGGTTGCCATTCTCTGTGAGTATGTGAGCTCTCAGCTAGGGATAGTCCCCACTGGGGTTTATTATTGGGAGCTATCGCCATCCATGGAATCTTTGGATGTTGTTGCGAAATAGTGTGGCGGGACGATCAACACCCCTAGCGTTTGGACCCTGAGAGAGGCGGGTATGTATCAAGCGAGGAAGCAGGTCCCTCGGTGGTTTATGCTCTCCACCCATGTAATATCAAATTGCCCGAGTATGAGATGCGTTTGGCGGAGTTTATTGATCGTTATGCAGGTACACGTAAGAAGCATTGGGAAATGAAATAGTTGCGTGGAGGTATCGAATTGAGTCAGGGACCGGGGTTGATTCATAAGGAGGGGCGTGTAGATCTTGCTACTTCTCAACATGAGCTCACATATTTGCGAATTCAATACATATCACATTTCTTGAGCGAGTTAGGACATTCCATAGGGCTCAACAGTGTCACCATACATAATTATGCATACCAAGCAAAGTAAACAATGCATACACAACATCTTTATGCATTATCAGGTGACCTTTGGTCCCTGGATGACTCAGTTTGAACTACTATCAGGACATCATGTGATTTATCAGTACCATCACGTGCCACATCCCGCTGATAACGCATGAATTTTTTGGAGATCAACAAAATTCCCGCGGAGACAAAATAATCACCAGGAATTGCGAAATGGGAAAAGTCGCTCGAACCAAGCACAGCAGCGGTGCCAGAGGCCCGTACCAGAAGCCCGACCAGGGGCCACTGGGTAAAGCAGCATCTGCGATTTTCAAGTTCAACACCGACCTCGGTCAACATATTCTGAAGAATGGAGCGATCGCCGATGCCATTGTCGACAAGGCCAATATCCAGCAGGGCCAGACTGTTTTGGAAGTCGGTCCCGGTCCCGGTGTTTTAACGAATCGCATTCTCGCGAAGGCTAAGAAAGTGGTGGCAGTCGAAGTCGACCCTCGAATGGCTGCTGAACTCACCAAGAATGTACAAGGGACACCAGCGGAGAAGAAACTCCAGATTGTCCTCGGTGACTTTGTCAAGACGGATTTGAGCCAGTTGCCTCCGTTCCAGATTTGCATCAGTAATACCCCTTATCAGGTATGTGTGCTGTGTTTCTCTTGGGTGGATTGTCGCTCAATATGAATGCGGGGCAGACAACTGACGATTTAATTACACGATAGATTTCTTCCCCGCTTATCTTCAAACTCCTCTCCATGCCTAATCCTCCCAAAATGTGCGTTCTGATGGTTCAGCGTGAATTCGCCCTCCGTCTTGTTGCCCGGCCCGGAGATGCCTTATATTCTCGACTCTCGGTGAACGTCCAGTTCTTCTCGCGCGTCCAGCATATCATGAAGGTGGGCAGGAACAACTTCCGTCCTCCACCACAGGTCGAGTCCAGTGTGGTCCGGGTCGAGCCCAAGTCCGATCGTCCGGCGATCAGCTGGGACGAATGGGATGGTATGCTCCGTATATGCTTCGTGCGTAAGAATAAAACCCTGCGTGCGGGCTTCATGGGGAACAAGACGCGCGCCATGATTGAAAGAAACTGGATCACTTTCGCCACGATGTACCCAGAGAAGGTTACGCAGGCAGATATAGAATTCATGCTGGGTAATGGTGAGCCAGAGCCTATGGAGGACGTGGAAATGGATACCAATAACGACGCGGAAGCTGACGATGTCCCTGAGATGGACGAGGATGATATTCTAATGGGTGATATGGCGTTCGAAAAGAAGAATGTTCCGGAAATTCCCAAGGGGACTCTTCTGACTATCGGCAACAACAAGGTTTCTCGAATTATGGTGACCAAGTTAATACAGGCCAAGATTCAGCGCATCCTGGACCGGACTGAACTGGCCAATGCTCGTGCACAGAAGTGCGACGAGAATGATTTCCTTCGTCTTCTTCACGCTTGCAATAAGGAGGGCATTCACTTCTCATAGTCAAGTGACGTCCTGTGCTAATTTGATTTTCGACGAGCAATGAGATTTGTATGTATGTGGGATGGGCACGCTGTTACGGGATAGCAGCCAGTTAGCGAGCACATTTTTTAGAGTTAATGATATCCTAAAAGTTTTTGATGAAGCAGTCAACTTCCAGCCTTGAAGTTATAGACTTTTGCACGGTCTAGAGCGAGCGAGGAGAGTTATTCTAGCCAAAGCCCTTTGTATACGAACCGGGAGATGAATCCTACACGCAATGCGAGGAACAGGAGGTTACATTCTTGTCACTAGATAAAGATCTCGATCCTGAACTTATCATAAGCTGTAATAGATCAATAGGGCTGAACACACACGTGACTGTCCTCAAAGGAATTTCTAAATAGCGACAGACATCAAGCTAAGCTCGTGTCATTTCTTGTGTAGTGGCCTGGCTCATTAGATGCAGTCAGATATGAACTAGATCAGCCAGGATCAGAAGCTTTGATTGACAAGGCTATACCCTGCGTGGTGGGTTGTATCACGCCGTCGTGGGAACCAATGTAGCTCTACAGCTGCAACTAACTCTCTCCCTGGAACTTGTCATAGAGGCATATTCCCAAAAATGATAGCCATGCGCGGACTGGTGTCTATGACTTGGGGCACGAAGCAGTGATAATCTGGAAAAAAAGAGGACCGAGATCCACGTCGAGTTCACTAGGAAGTGGCTCCCACCTCAAGTCATTGAATCCAACCTGGACAGAACATTCCTCATGCAACCACGGCTCAAGCATATAGCAGAAGAAAGCTATCGGGTCCGTAGTGTCAAGAATAACTTGAATGCGGGTTCCTTCTGTGACCCGTTCGAGCACTTTGTAAGTCACTCCCCCAAAGTGGTATTCCTGTCCACAGGCAGTTGTCTGTAGTATTTCGTAATTTGGAATGACTCCGACAAACCGCCCACCGGGTTTCAGGCTGTGAAAAATGTTCTGCCACATCGCCAACAACTCCGTTTTGTTCTTGGCATAGTTCAGAAGCCAGACACCTAGAACGAGGTCAAATGACCCCATGTTGAATGGCGCAATGCAGTCTACAACATGGAATTCAGAGGGTTCCTGTGCCCGGGCCTGAAGTCGTGCGCTGTCCACCATGGCCTTGGAGATATCCACGCCAACAACCTTCTTCGCTCCCAAGTCAATACTTTTTCTGGACCAGTACCCGGTTCCGCAGGCTAAGTCAAGCACCTCGAGGCCGTGAACCACACCAATTTGGCTTTCAAGGATATCTTCTAGTAGCCATAAGCTAGGAAGATTGATCACATCGTTGTAGCGCTGTTCGATCCTGTTGAACTGGAGTGGATCCATATCTCACAACTGAGGGACAGGACCTGACTGCCTTTTTTTTGCCTATAAGCGGACTGCTTTGGAAATTGACCGAGTGCTGTCAAGCACTAAAATCAGTTATATCCAGTCAACCTCGGGAAGAGACAGCTCTGTAACCCTGACGTAATTGTGTGCGCGCTGCTGTATGTCATATGATGGTTCCTTAGAAGAAAAACTGGAAGATAGATGGATGAATTTAGCTTTAGCCATGACAGCCTTATGCGATAGAGTTTAAATAAGACTTTCCTAGTAACCTACTAACCCCTCTCAATACCTAATACAGCGTCTTACTTATCTAAAGCCGTGCGATGAGTGTATATATATTTATATATATATATATCTCTCTCTTTTTTTTTGGTATAGTCTCCAGGTTGGAGTTTCCGTGGAGTGCAAGTGACAGTTGATTTTGGACATGTGTTCATCTTATACGATACTAGCCTCCAAAGTTAAACAGAGACTAATTAATCCAGCCATTCATCTCGGGAAAGTACTTATCAAAGTTACGGAGGCAACAGATTTGCTTTCTGCTACTGGTAGCGCCCCTGTTCATCCCAGGTCTCATTTAACACAAACCTTTGCCACAAACAAATAGGATTTAGAACCATCGTCCGTCAGTGGAGCCGGAAGTCCAAATTACCCAACCAGTGGAACCTAATTTATGGGTGCGACTTTTGCTGGTGAAGCGGCCGACCTGGTGGTTGAGCTTCCCCAAGCCATTTGCACCAGAGGCTGGTGTTGAGCGGGGTCTACTAAAAGCATTCTTTATTTATATCCCTGCCATGTTAGACATCAGGGGTCAGGGCTTTGTTTGCTATATGAAACTCGACATGTTTGCTACGGAGAGCTATCTACCAACAGGATAGATTCTTCCGTTTACCCTGGGCATTCAATAGTAGTAAACACCCCAATTTAAACAGAATTCGTCACCGGCCTTCCAAAATGGCAACATCACAAAAAAGACATCCAGAGCTATTTAGACCCGTCAACAGCAAGTCCCCAAGGGGGATGAAGCGAACAGTTCCTCTGGAATGCCTGTGTCTGGGGTTTAACCGGACGGGAACGGCATGTAAGTCGCAGCTCGCATTCTTGGCATTCCCAAGGAGGGCCTGGTGTCATCAGGGGAGGCGTGATGCTGACCGAAAGAAGCCATGTACAATGTACTTGAGATACTGGGCCTACCATGCTGGCACTCCACCCAGTTCATGTCGACGCGATTTGGTGACCTCGAGATGTGGCAGCAGGCGGTGGATCGAAAGTTTTCTGGGGCAGGACCCAAATTCGGGCGCCAGGAGTTTGACCAGCTGCTGCATGGCTTCGGGGCCGTCTCGTCCGACACCCCGGCGATTGCGTTTGCTGATGACCTGATCGAAGCGTATCTGGAGGCCAAGGTCGTGCTCTTGGAGAGGGATATCGACTCGTGGTACGAAAGCTGGATGAAAAGCGTGATTAAAAATACTTATGACCCGTTCGTCACGGTCATCTATCACATCGATCGCTTCTTCACTCATCCGATTGGGAGAATCCACAAAACAACCTTGCAGGGTTGGTTGGGAATATCTAATCCCGAGGATGCCCGTCGCAAGAGTAAAGCCAAGTACAGACAACATTACGAGCGCGTCCGGAGCATAACCCCCAAAGACAGGTTGCTAGAGTACAAACTGTCGGATGGATGGGAGCCTCTGTGTGAGTTTCTAGGGAAACCAGTGCCGGACCAGCCCTTCCCTCATCTTAATGAGAAAGAAATGGCTCGATGAAAAAGTCCTGCTCGTGCTTAACCAGAGAATGAAACGTTTGGCGTGGAAGGCTTTTCTTTACTTCCTGGGTCCGCTGACTTTAGCTGGGTTGGTCTACTCTGCAATGTGACGGGCGTTATATATTTTTTGTGAAGAAGCTCAGTTCCAGAAAACCAGTGTTCTTTGGTATACTGATTTGTCAGTCCGATATTATGCGAAAAGGAGGAACATATATGTTTGCTACTGTTCATATATTCCTCTGAGAATAGAAAAACATCCATCTAGTAGAGACTCAGCGAACGGATACAAACATGTTTTAGAACTTGACGTTTTAGATGCAAGCGATATAAGCCAGTTGGGGATTGATTATACATAGAATGCTTTAAGATTCCAGTCTTCTAGTCGACCTACCGCAGCGCGTACTATGACTAGAGATCAAAAGTAAGAGTTTTCCGTCTCGGAATGTAAATTGAAAGGTTATTCTCAGGAATATGACATCACTGTAACTATGTATGTAACATTTTTGATCTCATTAGCTATACCACACCACATTCGCTGGCCCATTATCTAGATCGAGGTGCGCAGCCACAGTCGCCGCACTTCCATCGGCTGACACCTGCCAAACCTCGATAAAGTTACTGCCACTGTCCGTTATAGCGAAGTAGTCTTCCGAAAAGATGGCAGGGGAGACCGAATTAGCCCCACCACCGCTACCGGTCGTCTGAGAAAGGAATAGTTGCTCCTGTATAGCCCCCGTTGTTGCATCAAGGCTAAAGGCAGTCACGTAGCCGGGTGAAGATGTATATCTTGACCGTGAAGAGGCAAAGAGATATTTAGGTGACTCGGCGCTGCTGACCGAGAAAGCGACCTCGTCGGACATGTAGGATGATGTGTTTGTATAAGCTAGAGATCCGGTCAGTAGGTGTACATAATGCGTTATCGTGTGACGCAAGTGAATGTAGCACCAGGATAATCAGGATAGGCTCCCTTGGTTACTTACTAGATGGGATAAGGGGGTATGTGGTGTTGGTATATGTCAGCTTCCCAGTACTGGTATCCCTAGAGTAAACAGCGAGCTTGTTGCCTTCCTCAAAGACGACATAGACGTAATTTCCTTTGGGATGCACTGCTAAATGCCGCGGGTTGGCGCTCGATGGCGCCGCAAGGTATTGCACTTCCTCGATAGCGCCAGTAGTACTGTCGAACGAGTGGACCCAAACAGCATTGCCCATGTCGTCAGCTGAGTAAATAAAAGAGCCCTTGGGGTTGACAGCTAGGCCGTGTACGCCTGAGCTGTTCCCGTAAGTGATGTCACCAACGATGGACTGGAGGGCGCCAGATTGATCTATAGTAATTGCTTGTCCGGAACAACCGATACTGTAAGGTGCACCAAAGACTGTGTACGGGGATGAAGGCGACGAGACAATATAATTGAGATTATCACCTAAGGTTCTTGTTAGCTTATATCTTCTACGGCAGGGTTGACGAACAGGTTTCGGATATTGCCAGGCTACTCGTGAGAGTTAGTCCTAGGTTGCTAGCGATTGTGTAGCTGTTGTAGGAGGCTCCAGAAGCAACATAGATATTCTCCCGTCGCTCCTAAATGCGATCTGTTAGTACCACAGTAAAAGTTTAGATAGAAAGATGGCATACATCAATTGCGATCCATTTAGATCCATTAGAGCTGTTAGTAGTAATGTTATTGATGACTATCAGCGTGGAAGTCTCGTCGTCAAATTGGATACCATAAAGTTGCGATCCTGAAAAAAAGCCTGAGTATAGTTGATGTTTGTTACCCAAGACAGGCTTGGTGGAGATTGCAAGTAGAGCTAACAGCAAAGAGGGATACATGGCTAACAACCGAAGAGCATTATATTCTGGTACGATGAGCGAAAGACACATCCTTCACAATGATGCTTAGGGAGTGTAATACCTTTATAAGTCTTCGCAATCACGACATTTGTTGTACGCGTGTACCTGTTGGGATTAATTTTGATACCCAGTTGAAACTATCAGCACCCTCACATATTGGGCCAATTGTATTACTTCGTTATGTCTCAGATAGTGATCCTGATGTATACGAGTCCCAATCATGGCACCAGCACCTGCCGAGATGTCGATCAATTTTTTCCTCAATAAGTTAACGACTGTTGCTACTGAAGCTTGTCAGAGAAAGGGGCTACAAAATACCAATAAGGTCTCGGAATTTACAAAACAAGACCCGTGCCAAAAGCTTAATCGATATAGGCCTCGTCAGCGTCCTGAAACGATGAGATTACTTTAACCAGATATGGATAAGTTGGACCTTAGGGCATAGCCTCCGGGTGGAGGCCGCGTATACTCCCATGTTGATCGTGGGCGGGTATATGATTAATCCGTGTTGTCAGGTTAGTAGTCGTCGGCATATAATCTCCGATGAGTAAGTAATTTGTGAGATTGAAGGATCGAGAAAGAGAGTCATGGATATACATAGTATATGGTTTCTATTACGGGGATCATCTTACACAATGAAAAAATCCGATGACTCATCCAAAATGGCTGGAACTGGTCTGGAAACAAAGAAAACAAATTCTTGCTTCTTAGACAATCAAAATCATCTATCATCTGCAACAGTTGATGCTAGAAAACATCAAGCAAGACGCTATATCACGTTATTGGGAGAGGAATGGCGGCCAACTCGACCAACCACGAGGAGTTTGTTTCGATGGGTGACAGATGAGAACCAGATCAAGCCTCACTACCCACTGCAATACGCGACGGCGGCTACGGCTGGGTCATAGTTTTTGCATGCTTCATCCAGACCTTCTGGGTGAACGCGTGGACAGGCTCCTGGGGTATCATTCAGGCAGCCCTCCTGCTGTAGAGCAGTATGCGCACCGTTTCAGCGAGCACGCTCTCCTTTGTTGGGTCGCTGGGCTTGTCACTTACTGTAGCTCTTGGGCTCGCCTGTGTCTGACTGGCTAGCGTTATTGGTGCACGGTGGAGTAGCCTGATTGGGATCGCATTGTTCGGTGCCAGCACACTCGTGGGCAATTTCACTGTCAGCAATATTGGCGGCCTGTTCATGTCGGCCGCCCTGTACGGTCTGGGAGGGAGCCTGATGTTCACCATGTCCAATAGCCTACCACTCCAGTGGTTCAATGACCGCCTCGGCACAGCTAACGGTCTTGTCAAGCTCGGGGGTGGTATCGGTGCCACAGTCATGGCGCTTGTTGTGCAGCAGCTCATCGATAAAGTTGGCATCGCCTGGACCTTCCGCGTCATGGCCTTGACCTCTCTGACGAGTGGGATTCCGACCGCCTTGCTAATTAGAGAGAGGGCGCCCTCTGCCTCCTCTACAATAAACATGTCGCTCTTCCGAAACCTGACCTTTTTCTTCCTGTTCGTAGCCGGTTTCACTGGGATTTTCGCCCTCTACATCCCTTCTTTCTTTCTGCCTACCGTCGCCACCTCGATCGGACTGTCCTCCACGACTGCTGCGGCTGTCATGGCTTGCTACAATGCTTGCATGGCCCTGGGCCGTCTGGCTTCAGGCATCGCCTGTGACAAGCTCGGCCCCACCAACATGCTGCTCCTGACTATGGCCCTCAACGCCGTCACTATGCTGGCGATATGGTCCGTTGCATCCACCTTAGCTGTACTCTTCGTATTTGCCGCTCTGAATGGAATCGCAAATGGGGCCTTCTTCGTCACCATGCCGACAGCCATCGCAAGACTACTGGGCCCACATGCGGCGCCTGCGGGCATAGGTATGGCCATCACAGGCTGGAGTGTCGGTGACCTGCTGCGTAATCCGATTGCCGGCTTCCTGATCGCTGCCACGCATGCAGATCGAGCGAACTCTATCTTGCCATATCGTGCGGCCATCTTCTATGCCGGCGGAACGGCCGCCGTCTCAACAGCTCGCGTACTGGTGGCTTGGCTGAGAATGGATGCTAATCTTATCAAGAAGTTTTAGGGCTCCTTTACCTGAAAATATGCTATCACAGCAATTGGCACCACTCAATACCTTTTATTTCTTACATCTGATTATGGCCCGTTGCGTTCAACGCAATGGCTCTGCTTTCCTGCCTCGTTTTTAGTATCTACCGTCTGTTCGATGGCCTCAATCGAGCGCATGGGCTATTGGGGTCAACTATACTGTGTTCCTACCTGGAGTTGCTGCTCGCTTTAGCAAGTCTTGTGAAGAATATCTATAGTCGATATAGGCTACTTAGGTGTTTTTTAGTGCATTGTATGAGGCCGTAGGTGACTGAGTCACGATCCCTGACTAGTATAATGGCCTGTTTGAGAAACACAATAGTATGACTTTGATAGATTTCATGTAAATTTGCTATTTTTTGATGCTGTCTGTCGCCGTTGAGTTTTAACCCCAGTAATATGGGAGCGTCATTCTTGTACTGGGGCAGAGTTATCTACATTGGTAATTCTATACAGTACCAGGACAGCACCACCTTTCTATAATACCAAAGATTCTCGAATCCAAAGGTTATAATAGGTTATAATGTGTGCAATGAAAACAAAAGAAATGATGTCGTTTGTATAGCACTCCTAGATGAAATCTACATGGTAGGGAGTAGAATTACTCTGTTGACAACGAGCATGCGATTTCTATCGAGGTGCGACTTGATTTCCGGTCAGATCAATAGCACAAACCTAGTTCAAAGTGACCTACAACTAAGACAATGCAGCTATTACATGGTCCTATGTGCTCCGACGCAGGTGTGTTCTTTGAGCCTAATCATCATAAGCACGGACTATCGCCTTTGAAAATATCAAGTAGTTGGGTTAAATCTCAACAGCCTTGATGACAGAACGAGCCATCGAACTGTAAACTTTGACCTCCCTCATATCCTCTTACGATATATCCAAAATAAGAACGGCGATGGGATCCCAATTACAACACTGGGAAATGCTAACACACTGTTTCCCCATCCATAGTGCAACGAAGCAAACATATATGGTGCAAATAGAGGGATCCCAAATGCGGCAATATTTCTCAGCAATACAGCTGCTGCAAGACCACTCGCCGCATACTCTGCGTAACTATCAATGACATACACCTGCATAGACTGCATACAAGTGATTTATTCCAAGGAGAATATGAAACTTCCTATATTCGGCATAATCCAATGTGTATGTGCCTGCACGCTCCACCCGTACCAAAACATACCAATAGGAATCAAGGCAGAACCGACGAACATAGGGGGAACCTGGAACTCAGGTTCCCCTTTTGAGCTTCTCTGCAGGTCATTTGTACTTCTGCGTGCCTGAAGGCGTCGGTATATGGCGTCGCTGCTGTGCGCGTTGATTTGGGAGCCGAGTACATAGCCAAGACCAAGAGAGATGTAGTCTAGGCCACTGATGCCAATGTTCTCGCCATATTCTTATGTCCAGACTCCGGGATATGTGGAGAAAAGGATGTATAATACACCAAAGACAACAGCCATGTAAATGGCGACGACCAAAATGATAGGTTCTGTGACAAAGAATTGTAAGGGGCGAACAGATGCCAATCGTAACCGCGTCGCCAGAGACTCGCTAGTAGTACTGCCTGTGGTTGCTTCGTGGGATTCGTGGTGCTGTCTCTGTTTGAGCAGGACTAGTGTATATGTCTCGCGTATGGAGACAAAGCCGACGATTCCGATAACCCCCGCCGCCATGTTCGTGGAATAAAACATCCATCGCCATGTTGTACGCTCAGTGACCCAACCACCGGCAAGGGGCCCTATGACGGGACCCAGAGCGGCGCAAGGCTGTATATACCGACCGTCTGTCCGCGTTCTTCTGGAACCCAGAGATCGCTTTCCTACGTTAAGTCGGTGACCATAAGATGACTCGTAATTGAGAGTACATGATCACACCAGCACCCACAGCCAACGGTGCACTGCCACCGATTCCTGCCAGGAATCTAGAAGTAATCAATTCTGACTTGTTTCTTGCCGGTCCACAACCTAGAGTCCAGGCCAGATAGAATACGTTCGACGCTAGCAGAACCGGCGACCGTCCAATGGCTTCAGATAAGGGACCGAGGAGTAATGGGCCGATGGCGTACGCGAGCATAAAAATTGTGAATGTGAGCTGCGAGACTGCGGCATCGATGATGTTAAGATCCGCTGCCATGTTCGCGAGGGCTGGTGCAACCATAGTTGACGAGACTGATGGGAGGAGTGTGAAGCAAGAAACAATTATAGCGATAACCCACCTCTGGGGCCTAGACCAGGTTAGAGGCTTTGTTGGATGTAACCGTACTGATATATTCTGTTCACAATGTCTCTTATTATTGTGTTTCTCTCTTCCACAAAAGAAACGATCAAAATTCAAGCACTACTTACAGTTGGATAATGATCCTGGGCATTTGATTGATTTTCTCTATCTTCAATATTCTCTGGCCATCTTGTAGACACTGAATTTTCATTCTCGCCAAGATCTCGCTGTATTGGATTATGTTAATGCCCTTGTACAAACGCCATAGAAACGAATAGTAGATAGAGGTATACCAAAAGAGAGATATGAGCAATGGTAGTCTATGAAGCCTCGAGTCTTTCGCTTTGCACTTCTGGATGAAGCATGACAGCTTTACTCTAGATTCTATAATCGAATTTACCCGACCAGGGAAGCTGTTGGAGGTGAGCACAAAGAGATCTTGGAGAGGGAAACGGGGAGAGTTGGAGTAGGAGCGGGGAGGCGTTGAGGTAACATGAGGCAACAACTATAGGAATGCCGCTTTAATATGCGGTATTATGGCTATATATGCCCTGGCTAGTATTTTGGATATTTCTTGCTCGATAAAAGACAGCCCGCTGCACATGAACAGGAGAGGATCGCAGCAGTTGCTATAAGGTTGTGGTGAAACTCGAGATAATTGAATAGCAGTGCACAGAACTTGTTTAACCCCGTTCATATGCCATCCGCTCATTCATAAGGTATCCGATACGACCATTTGCAGCCTGCATCTCAGCCTCCTTTGCCTCCTGAACCAATGCACAACACGGGCAGAAGCAAACAGTGCAGCAGTCCCCGCAGCATGACTTCTCGATGCCAAACTTGTCCTTCATTGTGCGTCTCTTGCGGAAGTGACATACTGCGTTCGTACAAAGCAAACCTGTAATAAAGAAAACAATACACTGTAGAGTGAAGGGTGGTTGTAGTTAGCATAATATTCAAGAGTTGCTGGAGGAGTAATGGAAACGCGGATCTCACATCGCCATTGCAGCAACTGTAGGAGCTGAGTGTTGGGTCTTTTAGCCTCGCTTGTGTTCTTCCAAATGATACGCATGGGCAAAGCCAGCTGAGAAGCGCTGGACGTTAGGATTGCAGGTTAGCTCGGCGAATACACATCTGAAGTAGGGAGTAAATGTGATTATTTGAAGGCATACCAGTGTTGATGGGGCAACAACAAGCGAATAGACTGTGACTCCAGCCTTTTTGTTCAGCAGCCATTATTGTGTCCTATCTCCAATGTCTTCTACTTAATAAGAAGCCTTACTAGATATATGACTTGAAAGAATAGAACTTGGTATGGGTTGCAGAAAAAACTATCGGTTTTTAGGTAGATATATTATTGACCAGAACCCTTAAAGTGTAACAGATCTACAGGAGGATTGAACCCATTTTTGACAGGCTATCCCGCTAGCTCTACAAGAATTGTTCTAAGGCTTCTAGTCAATTCTAGGCATCGTGTCCGAAGAAAATATGTCTGCCGCTACTCAGCTACGCCACACCGGAGCAATATAAGTCAAATGTGAGGCCTTCATTCAAGAATGTTTCTGCCTACATGAACTATCACACCAAATGATAAATTTTAATTATCGAGAGGACACTTCTAATGCATTAAGACAATGAGATGATGCCTTTACAACAAGTACAAGTATAAGATCATGTACAAATTCAGCCCTAAGTAGTAGCTACTCCCTGATATCAGTCCAATTCAAGTTTCCTGAAACCTTTATTCGGCCTTTCGCATATGTCTATTGGTGTAGCGGCAAACTAGGGCTAGAAAATTTCAAACTTCGCGTATCCGAGACACATGCCATCTACTGGAGAATTTCCACACTATATGCGGCATGATTGAAACGGAAAATGGTTGCCTGTTCTGGGCTACGATTCTCAGGAATCTATATTATAAAGAGTCATGGGAAAATCGCAAGACCTGATGGTGGAATAGGATTGACTAATGCTTTACTCGATTATGCCCCACTAGGCCAATGTTTCCAATAATCATCAGTGCCGTCCCGAGCCAAACTTGCGCTTAGCCATTCTTAAATCGATCTCCACTGATTAATAAGAATTCTGGTGCCTGGAAAAGCTCACTCCCTGGGACTGCCAAGAAGAGGGTAAACCCCTTATTTCATGCTCAGTGTCCAGGGTTCGGTTTGCCGTTATATAAAGCACATATGGTAGATAAACATAATTCCCAAATAACGCCGAGAGGGAAACGTGAGACCTGGTATTATATAACATGTAATGTTATGAATTCAACAAGCTTGACTATGAAGGGCGTCTCAAATAGAATACCTATGTGCTAATTGATCATTTATCTACTATCAGCTGCCGCCCTGTGGGATGGATCAGACTTGGAAAACATGATTTGAGACATCGAAGTAGCTTGGCATTCTGGATCTAGGAACTTAGGCATAATGGCCGTTCTATGGCGCCAACCCAAGCGCAGCGTTGAGCAGGCCTTTTTCCCAAGCTTACCTCTCGGTTTGTTTATTGCTGCCTTGACATGATAAGAGGCTATATATTTCTCTTCTCTTCCCTCTAAACTACATGGTCATTGTCTGCAACCCTTTTCTCAATATGAAGCTCTCTATAGTGCTTGGCGCCGTCGCCATATCTGTAGCAGTGTCTGGTGAGAAAATTCTCATCGAACATTATACTATGCAGAAGTTTCCCTCTAACCCTTCGAGTCTCTATAGGGTTAACGGGTTTAGAAGAATACCATGGTAGCAAAGCTATGGCGGTCAACGTGCCACGAGCTTTGCCTAGTGCACCAAAAGGCTACAGGCCGACTGAGGTTGACTGCCCCGACACTCGCCCAGCCATTCGCAGCGCTGCGCATCTCTCCCCGCATGAGACCTCGTGGCTCAAGGACCGCCGCCAGAAAGCCCTGAAATCACTGATAGACTTCTTCAGTCACGTCCATATAGCAGATTTCGATACAGTATCCTATATCAACAAAGTGTCAGGAAATATATCCAATGTCCCTAACATCGGTATCGCTGTATCTGGAGGAGGGTATCGTGCCTTGATGAATGGCGCAGGGGCTCTGAAGGCATTTGACAGCCGTACTAGTAATTCCACTAGTACTGGACACCTCGGTGGATTACTACAATCATCCACGTACATCGCGGGCCTTAGTGGCGGTGGGTGGCTTCTTGGTTCTATCTACATGAACAACTTTTCCTCCGTTTCCTCCTTGCAGACTCATGAAGCCGGAGATCCGTGGCAGTTTTCGAGCTCCATGTTCGTAGGCCCGGCTGTTGGCGGTGATGCTTTGGGGTACTTTGAAGCAATTCAAAGTGCAGTCCAAGCCAAGCGTGATGCTGGATATCATACCTCGATCACTGACTATTGGTTAGTAACATGGGCTTATGAGGGGTCACACTGGCTAATGATTATCTGCAATTAATAGGGGTCGTGCACTATCCTACCAGCTCATCAAAGCCCCTGATGGTGGTGTCAACTATACTTGGTCCTCTATCGCGCAGACCAACGAGTTCAAGCAGGGAGAGATGCCTCTACCTATGCTTGTAGCCGACGGCCGCAATCCCGGAGAACTTACCATCAAAAACGTCACTGTCTATGAATTCAGCCCCTGGGAATTTGGTACATTCGACCCTACGATATATGGCTTCGTTCCGCTAGAGTACTTGGGCTCAAAATTCGAGGCCGGGAAATTGCTCAAGGACGAGAGCTGTGTTCGAGGCTTTGATAATGCAGGCTTCGTCATGGGAAGCTCATCAACTCTCTTCAACCAGTTCCTTCTTAACGTCAATTCAACCAAGATACCGAAATTTATCAAGGAAATTTTGAACAATATCCTCACTGACATTGGAGACAAGGACTACGATATTGCACGCTATACGCCCAATCCATTTTACAAATACTCTAGCTCACCCCTTGCAGACTCGACTTCCTTGGATGTTGTGGACGGCGGAGAAGATCTACAGAACCTCCCATTGCATCCTCTAATTCAGCCTGAAAGAAACGTTGATGTTATTTTTGCCGTTGATTCATCTGCCGACACCGACAAAAACTGGCCTAACGGTACGGCGCTTATTGCTACCTACGAACGTAGTCTGGACACTATCGCCAACAAGATGGGCTTCCCGGCTGTTCCAGACGTGAATACCTTCCTCAATCTAGGGCTCAATACCCGGCCAGCATTCTTCGGCTGCAACAGCTCTAATATCACGGGAACTGGGACATCTCCCTTAGTGGTATATATTCCAAACTATCCATATGTGACGCACTCGAACGTTTCCACCTTTGATCCCGCCTACGACGATATCGAACGCGATGCAATCATCCTCAACGGCTACAATGTAGCCACAATGGCCAACTCTACCCGTGATAAGGATTGGTCCGCATGTGTGGGATGTGCTATTTTAAGCCGTTCCTTAGAACGCACCAGAACTCCAATCCCTGATATCTGCAATCGGTGCTTTGACCGTTACTGCTGGGATGGGAAGCTGGATACCAAACCCTCGGCTGGCTATTACCCGGATCTTTTTCTGAGTGAAGTCAACCCAACTAGTGTTGCTGGTAAAACTGCTTTGTTCCCAGGATTTGGGATCGTGGTGCTTACCACTGTCATTCTTTTCCACCACCTTTCTCTCTTTTGATCTCTTTATTTTGTCCTGAATTAGCTGTAACAGCTTTTAACTTTCTTTGAGTGCGTATGCGCTGTCATGTATACTCTTCAATCTTGCTCTTTCCTGTGTATTATTTGATTGAAAAACTGAGCTAAAGCCAGCTACTACATTTTTTGTTAAGTGTGTATAAGTAGCCTATTATTGGAATAGTTAATATCATTGAACAGTTCCTCCAAGACGATCCGGATCGTGTTAGATACCCAATAATAAACCTGGCAACAATAGAGTATACAATGAAGCCAATTTTGGATATATTGCTGTAAGCAGAAACAAATAGTTCAAGCCTCGAGTATGCGGAAGATAGTACAAGTGCTTGGCTTCTCGGTGTCTTCTAAGCTACACTTAACTAATAACCTCTCCACCTGGTTGATTATTTCTGTAAGCTGTCTGAGGTCAATAAGTAAAATGCCTTTACGGCGCAGATATCCCCCCCCCCCCAAAAAAAAAAATTAAATTAAAAAAGTCGGGGTTTGCTGGAAGCCGTTGGGCTATACCGCAATAAGTTAGACTAACGGTATACTAATGGAAGAATCGAAAGACTTCGTTTGTGATAGAGCCGAAGATACACAATGGCAGACGGACCAATTAAGAATTTCTGAAAAGAAAAGGAGCCAGAATAACGAGAAGGAAACA